>NC_069138.1:19748942-20048942 GCF_026914265.1 Mya arenaria
TAATTCGGGATCGGGGTCAATTGTGTGCGTAAAACTGTTGAACTGATGGTCCGCATTGCTTTAAGAATGCAACTCTGGCTGCATCACAGTGTTTTCCGGCATAAAGAAATTCGGGTCGGGCGACCCAGCGCACAGCGTACCTGGCGTATTCGGGATCGGGGCCAATTGTGTGCGTAAACTGTTGAAATGATGGTCCGCATTGCTTTAGAATGCAACTCTGGCTGCATCAGCAGTGTTTTCCGGCATAAAAAAATTCGGGTCGGGCGACCCAGCGACAGCGTATCTGGGCGTAATTCGGAATCGGGGTCAATTGTGTGCGTAAACTGTTGAACTGATGGTCCGCATTGCTTTAGAATGCAACTCTGGCTGCATCAGCAGTGTTTTCCGGCATAAAAAAAATTCGGGTCGGGCGACCCAGCGCACAGCGAATGCAACTCGGCTGCATCAGCAGTGTTTTCCTGCATCAAAAAAATTCGGGTCGAGCGACCCAGCGCACAGCGTATCATGGGCGAAATTCGGGATCGGGGTCAATGTGTGCCTAAACTGTTAACTGATGGTCCGCATTGCTTTAGAATGCAACTCTGGCTGCATCAGCAGTGTTTTCCGGCATTAAATTCGGGTCGGGCGACCCAGCGCACAGCGTATCTGGGCGTAATTCGGGATCGGGTCAATTGTGTGCGTAAACTGTTGAACTGATGGTCCGCATTGCTTTAGAATGCAACTCTGGCTGCATCAGCAGTGTTTTCCGGCATAAAAAAATTCGGGTCGCGACCCAGCGCACAGCGTATCTGGGGCGTAATTCGGGATCGGGGTCAATTGTGTGCGTAAACTGTTGAACTGATGGTCCGCATTGCTTTAGAATGCAACTCTGGCTGCATCAGCAGTGTTTTCCGGCATAAAAAAATTCGGGTCGGGCGACCCAGCGCACAGCGTATCTGGGCGTAATTCGGGATCGGGGCAATTGTGTGCGTAAACTGTTGAAATGATGATCTGCATTGCATTAATTGCTTAAGAATGCAACTCTGGCTGCATCAGCAGTGTTTTCCGGCATAATTATTTTTCGGGTCGGCCGACCCAGCGCACAGCGTATCTGGGCGTAATTCGGGATCGGGGTCAATTGTGTGCGTAAACTGTTGACTGATGGTCCGCATTGCTTTAGAATGCAACTCTGGCTGCATCAGCAGTGTTTTCCGGCATAAAAAAATTCGGGTCGGGCGACCCAGCGACAGCGTATCTGGGGCGTAATTCGGATCGGGGTCAATTGTGTGCGTAAACTGTTGAACTGATGGTCCGCATTGCTTTAGAATGCAACTCTGGCTGCATCAGCAGTGTTTTCCGGCATAAAAAAATCGGGTCGGGCGACCCAGCGCACAGCGTATCTGGGCGTAATTCGGGATCGGGGTCAATTTGTGCGTAAACTGTTGAACTGATGGTCCGCATTGCTTTAGAATGCAACTCTGGCTGCATCAGCAGTGTTTTCCGGCATAAAACAATTCGGGTCGGGCGACCCGCGACAGCGTATCTGGGGCGTAATTCGGGATCGGGGTCAATTGTGTGCGTAAACTGTTGAACTGATGGTCCGCATTGCTTTAGAATGCAACTCTGGCTGCTCAGCAGTGTTTTCCGGCATAAAAAAATTCGGGTCGGCGACCCAGCGCCAGCGTACTGGCGTAATTCGGGATCGGGGTCAATTGTGTGCGTAAACTGTTGAAATGATGGTCCGCATTGCTTTAGAATGCAACTCTGGCTGCATCAGCAGTGTTTTCCGGCATAAAAAAATTCGGGTCGGGCGACCCAGCGACAGCGTATCTGGGGCTAATTCGGGATCGGGGTCAATTGTGTGCGTAAACTGTTGAACTGATGGCCGCATTGCTTTAGAATGCAACTCTGGCTGCATCAGCAGTGTTTTCGGCAAAAAAAATTCGGGTCGGGCGACCCAGCGCACAGCGAATGCAACTCTGGCTGCATCAGCAGTGTTTTCCGCATAAAAAAATTCGGGTCGGGCGACCCAGCGCACAGCGTATCTGGGGCGTAATTCGGGATCGGGGTCAATTGTGTGCGTAAACTGTTGAACTGATGGTCCGCATTGCTTTAGAATGCAACTCTGGCTGCATCAGCAGTGTTTTCCGGCATAAAAATTCGGGTCGGGCGACCCAGCGCACAGCGTATCTGGGGCGTAATTCGGGATCGGGGTCAATTGTGTGCGTAAACTGTTGAACTGATGGTCGCATTGCTTTAGAATGCAACTCTGGCTGCATCAGCAGTGTTTTCCGGCATAAAAAAATTCGGGTCGGGCGACCCAGCGCACAGCGTATCTGGGGCGTAATTCGGGATCGGGGTCAATTGTGTGCGTAAACTGTTGAACTGATGGTCCGCATTGCTTTAGAATGCAACTCTGGCTGCATCAGCAGTGTTTCGGCATCAAAAAATTCGGGTCGGGCGACCCAGCGCACAGCGTATCTGGGGCGTAATCGGGATCGGGGTCAATTGTGTGCGTAAACTGTTGAACTGATGGTCCGCATGCTTTAGAATGCAACTTGGCTGCATCAGCAGTTTTCCGGATAACAAAAACTCGTGTCGGGCGACCCAGCGTACAGCGTATCTAGGGCGTAATTCGGGATTGGGGTCAATTGTGTGCGTAAACTGTTGAACTGATGGTCCGCATTGCTTTAGAATGCAACTCTGGTGCATCAGCAGTGTTTTCCGGCATAAAAAAAATTCGGGTCTTGCGACCAGCGCACAGCGAATACTCTGGCTGCATCAGCAGTGTTTTCCGGCATAAAAAATTCGGGTCGGGCGACCCAGGACAGCGTATCTGGGGCGTAATCGGGATCGGGGGGTCAATTGTGTGCGTAAACTGTTGAACTGATGGTCCGCATGCTTTAGAATGCAACTGGCTGCATCAGCAGTGTTTTTCGGCATAAAAAAATTCGGGTCGGGCGACCCAGCGCACAGCGTATCTGGGGCGTAATTCGGGATCGGGTCAATTGTGTGCGTAAATGTTGAACTGATGGTCCGCATTGCTTTAGAATGCAACTCTGGCTGCATCAGCAGTGTTTTCCGGCATAAAAAAATTCGGGTCGGGCGACCAGCGCACAGCGTATCTGGGGCGTAATTCGGGATCGGGGTCAATTGTGTGCGTAAATGTTGAACTGATGGTCCGCATTGCTTTAGAATGCAACTCTGGCTGCATCAGCAGTGTTTTCCGGAAAAAAAATTCGGGTCGGGCGACCCAGCGCACAGCGTATCGGGGCGTAATTCGGGATCGGGGTCAATTGTGTGCGTAAACTGTTGAACTGATGGTCCGCATGCTTTAGAATGCAACTCTGGCTGCATCAGCAGTGTTTCCGGCATAAAAAAATTCGGGTCGGGCGACCCAGCGCACAGCGTATCTGGGGCGTAATTCGGGATCGGGCAATTGTGTGCGTAAATGTTGAACTGATGGTCCGCATGCTTTAGAATGCAATCTGGGCTGCATCAGCAGTGTTTTCCGGCATAAAAAAAATTCGGATCGGCGACCCAGCGCACAGCGTATCTGGGGCGTATTTCGGGATCCGAGTCAACTGTGTGCGTAAACTGTTGAACTGATGGTCCGCATTGCTTTAGAATGCAACTCTGGCTGCATCAGCAGTGTTTTCCGGCATAAAAAAATTCGGGTCGGGCGACCCAGCGAACAGCGTATCGGGCGTAATTCGGGATCGGGGTCAATTGTGTGCGTAAACTGTTGAACTGATGGTCCGCATTGCTTTAGAATGCAACTCTGGCTGCATCAGCAGTGTTTCCGGCATAAAAAAATTCGGGTCGGGCGACCCAGCGCACAGCGTATCATGGGCGTAATTCGGGATCGGGTCAATTGTGTGCGTAAACTGTTAACTGATGGTCCGCATTGCTTTAGAATGCAACTCTGGCTGCATCAGCAGTGTTTTCCGGCATCAAAAAAATTCGGGTCGGGCGACCCAGCGCACAGCGTATCTGGGGCGTAATTCGGGATCGGGGTCAATTGTGTGCGTAAACTGTTGAACTGATGGTCCGCATTGCTTTAGAATGCAACTCTGGCTGCATCAGCAGTGTTTCCCGGCATAAAAAAATTCGGGTCGGCGACCCAGCGCACAGCGTATCTGGGGCGTAATTCGGGATCGGGGTCAATTGTGTGCGTAAACTGTTGAACTGATGGTCCGCATTGCTTTGAATGCAACACTGGCTGCATCAGCAGTGTTAACCGGCATAAAAAAATTCGGGTCGGGCGACCCAGCGCATATCGTATCTGGGGCGTTATTCGGGATCGGGGTCAATTGTGTGCGTAAACTGTGAACTGATGGTCCGCATTGCTTTAGAATGCAACTCTGGCTGCATCAGCAGTGTTTTCCGGCATAAAAAAATTCGGGTCGGGCGACCCAGCCACAGCGTATCGGGGCGTAATTCGGGATCGGGGTCAATTGTGTGCGTAAACTGTTGAACTGATGGTCCGCATTGCTTTAGAATGCAACTCTGGCTGCATCAGCAGTGTTTTCCGGCATAAAAAAAATTCGGGTCGGGCGACCCAGCGCACAGCGTATCTGGGGCGTAATTCGGGATCGGGGTCAATTGTGTGCGTAAACTGTTGAACTGATGGTCGCATTGCTTTAGAATGCAACTCTGGCTGCATCAGCAGTGTTTTCCGGCATAAAAAAATTCGGGTCGGCGACCCAGCGCACAGCGTATCTGGGGCGTAATTCGGGATCGGGGTCAATTGTGTGCGTAAACTGTTGAACTGATGGTCCGCATTGCTTTAGAATGCAACTCTGGCTGCATCAGCAGTGTTTTCCGGCATAAAAAAATTCGGGTCGGGCGACCCAGCGCACAGCGTATCTGGGGCGTAATTCGGGATCGGGGTCAATTGTGTGCGTAAACTGTTGAACTGATGGTCCGCATTGCTTTAGAATGCAACTCTGGCTGCATCAGCAGTGTTTTCCGGCATAAAAAAATTCGGGTCGGGCGACCCAGCGCACAGCGTATCTGGGCGTAATTCGGGATCGGGGTCAATTGTGTGCGTAAACTGTTGAACTGATGGTCCGCATTGCTTTAAAATGCAACTCTGGCAGCATCAGCAGTGTTTTCCGGCATAAAAAATTCGGATCGGGCGACCAAGCGCACAGCGTATCTTGGGCGTAATACTGGATCAGGGTCAATTGTGTGCGTAAACTGTTGAACTGATGGTCCGCATTGCTTTAGAATGCAACTCTGGCTGCATCAGCAGTGTTTTCAGGCATAAAAAAATTCGGGTCGGGCAACCCAGCGCACAGCGTATCTGGGGCGTAATTCGGGATCGGTGTCAATTGTGTGCGTAAACTGTTGAACTGATGGTCGCATGCTTTAGAATGCAACTCTGGCTGCATCAGCAGTGTTTTCCGGCATAAAAAAATTCGGGTCGGGCGACCCAGCGCACAGCGTATCTTGGGCGTAATTCGGGATCGGGGCCAATTGTGTGCGTAAACTGTTGAACTGATGGTCCGCATTGCTTTAGAATGCAAATCTGGCTGCTTCAGCAGTGTTTTCCGGCATCAAAAAAATTCGGGTCGGGCGACCCAGCGCACAGCGTATCTGGGGCGTAATTCGGGATCGGGGTCAATTGTGTGCGTAAACTGTTGAAATGATGGTCCGCATTGCTTTAGAATGCAACTCTGGCTGCATCAGTAGTGTTTTCCGGCATAAAAAAATTCGGGTCGGGCGACCCAGCGTACAGCGTATCTGGGGCGTAATTCGGGATCGGGGTCAATTGTGTGCGTAAACTGTTGAACTGATGGTCCGCATTGCTTTAGAATGCAACTCTGGCTGCATCAGCAGTGTTTTCCGGCATCAAAAAAATTCGGGTCGGGCGACCCAGCGCACAGCGTATCATGGGCGAAATTCGGGATCGGGGTCAATTGTGTGCGTAAACTGTTGAACGGATGGTCCGCATTGCTTTAGAATGCAACTCTGGCTGCATCAGTAGTGTTTTCCGGCATAAAAACAATTCGGGTCTGGCGACCCAGCGAACAGCGTATCTGGGGCGTAATTCGGTATCGGGGTCAATTGTGTGCGTAAACTGTTGAACTGATGGCGCGCATTGCTTAAGAATGCAACTCTAGCTGCATCAGCAGTGTTTTCTGGTATTAAAAAAAATTCGGGTCGGGCGACCCAGCGCACAGCGTATCATGGGCGTAATTCGGGATCGGTGTCAATTGTGTGCGTAAACTGTTTAACTGATGGTCCGCATTGCTTTAGAATGCAACTCTGGCTGCATCAGCAGTGTTTTCCGGCATCAAAAAAATTCGGGTCGGGCGACCCAACGCACAGCGTATCTGGGGCGTAATTCGGGATCGGGGTCAATTGTGTGCGTAAACTGTTGAACTGATGGTCCGCATTGCTTTAGAATGCAACTCTGGCTGCATCAGCAGTGTTTTCCGGCATCAAAAAAATTCGGGTCGAGCGACCCAGCGCACAGCGTATCTGGGGCGTAATTCGGGATCGGGGTCAATTGTGTGCGTAAACTGTTGAAATGATGGTCCGCATTGCTTTAGAATGCAACTCTGGCTGCATCAGCAGTGTTTTCCGGCATAAAAAAAATTCTGGCCGGCGACCCAGCGCACAGCGTATCTGGGGCGTAATTCGGGATCGGGGTCAATTGTGTGCGTAAACTGTTGAACTGATGGTCCGCATTGCTTTAGAATGCAACTCTGGCTGCATCAGTAGTGTTTACCGGCATAAAAAAATTCGGGTCGGGCGACCCAGCGCACAGCGTATCATGGGCGTAATTCGGGATCGGGGTCAATTGTGTGCTTAAACTGTTGAACTGATGGTCCGCATTGCTTTAAAATGCAACTCTGGCTGCATCAGCAGTGTTTTCCGGCATAATAAAAATTCGGGTCTGGCGACCCAGCGCACAGCGTATCTGGGGCGTAATTCGGGATCGGGGTCAATTGTGTGCGTAAACTGTTGAACTGATGGTCCGCATTGCTTTAGAATGCAACTCTGGCTGCATCAGCAGTGTTTTCCGGCATAAAAAAATTCGGGTCGGGCGACCCAGCGCACAGCATATCTTGGGCGTAATTCGGGATCGGGGTCAATTGTGTGCGTAAACTGTTTAACTGATGGTCCGCATTGCTTTAGAATGCAACTCTGGCTGCATCAGCAGTGTTTTCCGGCATAAAAAAATTCGGGTCGGGCGACCCAGCGCACAGCGTATCTGGGGCGTAATTCGGGATCGGGGTCAATTGTGTGCGTAAACTGTTGAACTGATGGTCCGCATTGCTTTAGAATGCAACTCTGGCTGCATCAGCAGTGTTTTCCGGCATAAAAAACATTCTGGCCGGCGACCCAGCGCACAGCGTATCATGGGCGTAATTCGGGATTGGGGTCAATTGTGTGCGTAAACTGTTGAACTGATGGTCCGCATTGCTTTAAAATGCAACTCTGGCAGCATCAGCAGTGTTTTCCGGCATAAAAAAATTCGGGTCGGGCGACCCAGCGCACAGCGTATCTTGGGCGTAATACTGGATCGGGGTCAATTGTGTGCGTAAACTGTTGAACTGATGGTCCGCATTGCTTTAGAATGCAACTCTGGCTGCATCAGCAGTGTTTTCAGGCATAAAAAATTCGGGTCGGGCGACCCAGCGCACAGCGTATCTGGGGCGTAATTCGGGATCGGGGTCAATTGTGTGCGTAAACTGTTGAACTGATGGACCGCATTGCTTTAGAATGCAACTCTGGCTGCATCAGCAGTGTTTTCCGGCAACAAAAAATTTCGGGTCGGGCGACCCAGCGCACAGCGTATCCGGGGCGTAATTCGGGATCGGTGTCAATTGTGTGCGTAAACTGTTGAACTGATGGTCCGCATTGCTTTAGAATGCAACTCTGGCTGCATCAGCAGTGTTTTCCGGCATAAAAAAATCGGGTCGGGCGACACAGCGCACAGCGTATCTTGGGCGTAATTCGGGATCGGGGTCAATTGTGTGCGTAAACTGTTGAACTGATGGTCCGCATTGCTTTAGAATGCAACTCTGGCTGCATCAGTAGTGTTTTCCGGCATAAAAAAAATTCGGGTCGGGCGACCCAGCGAACAGCGTATCTGGGCGTAATTCGGGATCGGGGTCAATTGTGTGCGTAAACTGTTGAACTGATGGTCCGCATTGCTTTAAAATGCAACTCTGGCTGCATCAGCAGTGTTTTCCGGCATAAAAAAATCGGGTCTCGCGACCCAGCGCACAGCGTATCTTGGGCGTAATTCGGGATCGGGGTCAATTGTGTGCGTAAACTGTTGAACTGATGGTCCGCATTGCTTTAGAATGCAACTCTGGCTGCTTCAGCAGTGTTTTCCGGCATAAAAACAATTCGGGTCGGGCGACCCAGCGCACAGCGTATCTGGGGCGTAATTCGGTATCGGGGTCAATTGTGTGCGTAAACTATTGAACTGATGGCGCGCATTGCTTAAGAATGCAACTCTAGCTGCATCAGCAGTGTTTTCTGGTATTAAAAAAAATTCGGGTTGGGCGACCCAGCGCACAGCGTATCATGGGCGTAATTCGGGATCGGTGTCAATTGTGTGCGTAAACTGTTGAACTGATGGTCCGCATGCTTTAGAATGCAACTCTGGCTGCATCAGCAGTGTTTTCCGGCATAAAAAAATCGGGTCTGGCGACCCAGCGCACAGCGTATCTGGGCGTAATTCGGGATCGGGGTCAATTGTGTGCGTAAACTGTTTAACTGATGGTCCGCATATCTTAAGAATGCAACTCTGGCTGCATCAGTAGTGTTTTCCGGCATCAAAAAAATTCGGGTCGAGCGACCCAACGCACAGCGTATCTGGGGCGTTATTCGGGATCGGGGTCAATTGTGTGCGTAAACTGTTTAACTGATGGTCCGCATTGCTTTAGAATGCAACTCTGGCTGCATCAGCAGTGTTTTCCGGCATAAAAAAAATTCGGGTCAGGCGACCCAACGCACAGCGTATCTGGAGCGTAATTCGGGATCGGGGTCAATTGTGTGCGTAAACTGTTGAACTGATGGTCCGCATTGCTTTAGAATGCAACTCTGGCTGCATCAGCAGTGTTTTCCGGCATAAAAAACGTTCGGGTATGGCGACCCAGTGCACAGCGTATCTTGGGCGTAATTCGGGATCGGGGTCAATTGTGTGCGTAAACTGTTGAACTGATGGTCCGCATTGCTTTAGAATGCAACTCTGGCTGCATCAGCAGTGTTTTCCGGCATCAAAAAAATTCGGGTCGGGCGACCCAGCGCACAGCGTATCATGGGCGTAATTCGGGATCGGGGTCAATTGTGTGCGTAAACTGTTGAAATGATGGTCCGCATTGCTTTAGAATGCAACTCTGGCTGCATCAGTAGTGTTTTCTGGCATAAAAACAATTCGGGTCGGGCGACCCAGCGAACAGCGTATCTGGGGCTTAATTCGGGATCGGGGTCAATTGTGTGCGTAAACTGTTGAACTGATGGCGCGCATTGCTTTAGAATGCAACTCTAGCTGCATCAGTAGTGTTTTCCGGCATAAACAATTCGGGTAGGGCGACCCAGCGCACAGCGTATCTGGGGCGTAATTCGGGATCGGGGTCAATTGTGTGCGTAAACTGTTGAACTGATGGTCCGCATTGCTTTAGAATGCAACTCTGGCTGCATCAGCAGTGTTTTCCGGCATAAAAAAATTCGGGTCGGGCGACCCAGCGCACAGCGTATCTGGGGCGTAATTCGGGATCGGGGTCAAATGTGTGCGTAAACTGTTGAACTGATGGTCCGCATTGCTTTAGAATGCAACTCTGGCTGCATCAGCAGTGTTTTCCGGCATCAAAAAAATTCGGGTCGGGCGACCCAGCGCACAGCGTATCATGGGCGAAATTCGGGATCGGGGTCAATTGTGTGCGTAAACTGTTGAAATGATGGTCCGCATTGCTTTAAAATGCAACTCTGGCTGCATCAGCAGTGTTTTCCGGCATAAAAAACATTCTGGCCGGCGACCCAGCGCACAGCGTATCTGGGGCGTAATTCGGGATTGGGGTCAATTGTGTGCGTAAACTGTTGAACTGATGGTCCGCATTGCTTTAAAATGCAACTCTGGCAGCATCAGCAGTGTTTTCCGGCATAAAGAAATTCGGGTCGGGCGACCAGCGCACAGCGTATCTTGGGCGTAATACTGGATCAGGGTCAATTGTGTGCGTAAACTGTTGAACTGATGGTCCGCATTGCTTTAGAATGCAACTCTGGCTGCATCAGCAGTGTTTTCAGGCATAAAAAATTCGGGTCGGGCGACCCAGCGCACAGCGTATCTGGGGCGTAATTCGGGATCGGGGTCAATTGTGTGCGTAAACTGTTGAACTGATGGTCGCATGCTTTAGAATGCAACTTTGGCTGCATCAGCAGTGTTTTCCGGCATAAAAAAATTCGGGTCGGGCGACCCAGCGCACAGCGTATCTTGGGCGTAATTCGGGATCGGGGCCAATTGTGTGCGTAAACTGTTGAACTGATGGTCCGCATTGCTTTAGAATGCAAATCTGGCTGCTTCAGCAGTGTTTTCCGGCATCAAAAAAATTCGGGTCGGGCGACCCAGCGCACAGCGTATCTGGGGCGTAATTCGGGATCGGGGTCAATTGTGTGCGTAAACTGTTTAACTGATGGTCCGCATTGCTTAAGAATGCAACTCTGGCTGCATCAGTAGTGTTTTCCGGCATAAAAAAATTCGGGTCGGGCGACCCAGCGCACAGCGTATCATGGGCGTAATTCGGGATCGGTGTCAATTGTGTGCGTAAACTGTTGAACTGATGGTCCGCATGCTTTAGAATGCAACTCTGGCTGCATCAGCAGTGTTTTCCGGCATAAAAAAATCGGGTCTGGCGACCCAGCGCACAGCGTATCTGGGGCGTAATTCGGGATCGGGGTCAATTGTGTGCGTAAACTGTTGAACTGATGGTCCGCATTGCTTAAGAATGCAACTCTGGCTGCATCAGTAGTGTTTTCCGGCATCAAAAAAATTCGGGTCGGGCGACCCAACGCACAGCGTATCTGGGGCGTAATTCGGGATCGGGTCAATTGTGTGCGTAAACTGTTTAACTGATGGTCCGCATTGCTTTAGAATGCAACTCTGGCTGCATCAGCAGTGTTTTCCGGCATCAAAAAAATTCGGGTCTGGCGACCCAACGCACAGCGTATCTGGAGCGTAATTCGGGATCGGGGTCAATTGTGTGCGTAAACTGTTGAACTGATGGTCCGCATTGCTTTAGAATGCAACTCTGGCTGCATCAGCAGTGTTTTCCGGCATAAAAAACGTTCGGGTCTGGCGACCCAGCGCACAGCGTATCTTGGGCGTAATTCGGGATCGGGGTCAATTGTGTGCGTAAACTGTTGAACTGATGGTCCGCATTGCTTTAGAATGCAACTCTGGCTGCATCAGCAGTGTTTTCCGGCATAAAAAAATTCGGGTCGGGCGACCCAGCGCACAGCGTATCATGGGCGTAATTCGGGATCGGGGTCAATTGTGTGCGTAAACTGTTGAAATGATGGTCCGCATTGCTTTAGAATGCAACTCTGGCTGCATCAGTAGTGTTTTCTGGCATAAAAACAATTCGGGTCGGGCGACCCAGCGAACAGCGTATCTGGGGCTTAATTCGGGATCGGGTCAATTGTGTGCGTAAACTGTTGAACTGATGGCGCGCATTGCTTTAGAATGCAACTCTAGCTGCATCAGCAGTGTTTTCCGGCATAAAAAATTCGGGTCGGGCGACCCAGCGCACAGCGTATCTGGGGCGTAATTCGGGATCGGGGTCAATTGTGTGCGTAAACTGTTGAACTGATGGTCCGCATTGCTTTAGAATGCAACTCTGGCTGCATCAGCAGTGTTTTCCGGCATAAAAAAATTCGGGTCGGGCGACCCAGCGCACAGCGTATCTGGGGCGTAATTCGGGATCGGGGTCAATTGTGTGCGTAAAACTGTTGAACTGATGGTCCGCATTGCTTTAGAATGCAACTCTGGCTGCATCAGCAGTGTTTTCCGGCATCAAAAAAATTCGGGTCGGGCGACCCAGCGCACAGCGTATCATGGGCGAAATTCGGGATCGGGGTCAATTGTGTGCGTAAACTGTTGAACGGATGGTCCGCATTGCTTTAGAATGCAACTCTGGCTGCATCAGTAGTGTTTTCCGGCATAAAAACAATTCGGGTCTGGCGACCCAGCGAACAGCGTATCTGGGGCGTAATTCGGTATCGGGGTCAATTGTGTGCGTAAACTGTTGAACTGGTGGCGCGCATTGCTTAAGATTGCAACTCTAGCTGCATCAGCAGTGTTTTCTTGCATAAAAAAATTCGGGTCGGGCGACCCAGCGCACAGCGTATCTTGGGCGTAATTCGGGATCGGGGTCAATTGTGTGCGTAAACTGTTGAACTGATGGTCCGCATTGCTTTAGAATGCAACTCTGGCTGCATCAGCAGTGTTTTCCGGCATCAAAAAAATTCGGGTCAGGCGACCCAACGCACAGCGTATCTGGAGCGTAATTCGGGATCGGGGTCAATTGTGTGCGTAAACTGTTGAACTGATGGTCCGCATTGCTTTAGAATGCAACTCTGGCTGCATCAGCAGTGTTTTCCGGCATAAAAAACGTTCGGGTCTGGCGACCCAGTGCACAGCGTATCTTGGGCGTAATTCGGGATCGGGGTCAATTGTGTGCGTAAACTGTTTAACTGATGGTCCGCATTGCTTTAGAATGCAACTCTGGCTGCATCAGCAGTGTTTTCCGGCATCAAAAAAATTCGGGTCTGGCGACCCAACGCACAGCGTATCTGGAGCGTAATTCGGGATCGGGGTCAATTGTGTGCGTAAACTGTTGAACTGATGGTCCGCATTGCTTTAGAATGCAACTCTGGCTGCATCAGCAGTGTTTTCCGGCATAAAAAACGTTCGGGTCTGGCGACCCAGCGCACAGCGTATCTTGGGCGTAATTCGGGATCGGGGTCAATTGTGTGCGTAAACTGTTGAACTGATGGTCCGCATTGCTTTAGAATGCAACTCTGGCTGCATCAGCAGTGTTTTCCGGCATAAAAAAAATTCGGGTCGGGCGACCCAGCGCACAGCGTATCATGTGCGTAATTCGGGATCGGGGTCAATTGTGTGCGTAAACTGTTGAAATGATGGTCCGCATTGCTTTAGAATGCAACTCTGGCTGCATCAGTAGTGTTTTCTGGCATAAAAACAATTCGGGTCGGGCGACCCAGCGAACAGCGTATCTGGGGCTTAATTCGGGATCGGGGTCAATTGTGTGCGTAAACTGTTGAACTGATGGCGCGCATTGCTTTAGAATGCAACTCTAGCTGCATCAGCAGTGTTTTCCGGCATAAAAAATTCGGGTCGGGCGACCCAGCGCACAGCGTATCTTGGGCGTAATTCGGGATCGGGGTCAATTGTGTGCGTAAACTGTTGAACTGATGGTCCGCATTGCTTTAGAATGCAACTCTGGCTGCATCAGCAGTGTTTTCCGGCATAAAAAAATTCGGGTCGGGCGACCCAGCGCACAGCGTATCTGGGGCGTAATTCGGGATCGGGGTCAATTGTGTGCGTAAACTGTTGAACTGATGGTCCGCATTGCTTTAGAATGCAACTCTGGCTGCATCAGCAGTGTTTTTCGGCATTAAAAAAATTCGGGTCGGGCGACCCAGCGCACAGCGTATCATGGGCGAAATTCGGGATCGGGGTCAATTGTGTGCGTAAACTGTTGAACGGATGGTCCGCATTGCTTTAGAATGCAACTCTGGCTGCATCAGTAGTGTTTTCCGGCATAAAAACAATTCGGGTCTGGCGACCCAGCGAACAGCGTATCTGGGGCGTAATTCGGTATCGGGGTCAATTGTGTGCGTAAACTGTTGAACTGGTGGCGCGCATTGCTTAAGATTGCAACTCTAGCTGCATCAGCAGTGTTTTCTTGCATAAAAAAATTCGGGTCGGGCGACCCAGCGCACAGCGTATCTTGGGCGTAATTCGGGATCGGGGTCAATTGTGTGCGTAAACTGTTGAACTGATGGTCCGCATTGCTTTAGAATGCAACTCTGGCTGCATCAGCAGTGTTTTCCGGCATCAAAAAAATTCGGGTCAGGCGACCCAACGCACAGCGTATCTGGAGCGTAATTCGGGATCGGGGTCAATTGTGTGCGTAAACTGTTGAACTGATGGTCCGCATTGCTTTAGAATGCAACTCTGGCTGCATCAGCAGTGTTTTCCGGCATAAAAAACGTTCGGGTCTGGCGACCCAGTGCACAGCGTATCTTGGGCGTAATTCGGGATCGGGGTCAATTGTGTGCGTAAACTGTTGAACTGATGGTCCGCATTGCTTTAGAATGCAACTCTGGCTGCATCAGCAGTGTTTTCCGGCATCAAAAAAATTCGGGTCGGGCGACCCAGCGCACAGCGTATCATGGGCGTAATTCGGGATCGGGGTCAATTGTGTGCGTAAACTGTTGAAATGATGGTCCGCATTGCTTTAGAATGCAACTCTGGCTGCATCAGTAGTGTTTTCTGGCATAAAAACAATTCGGGTCGGGCGACCCAGCGAACAGCGTATCTGGGGCTTAATTCGGGATCGGGGTCAATTGTGTGCGTAAACTGTTGAACTGATGGCGCGCATTGCTTTAGAATGCAACTCTAGCTGCATCAGTAGTGTTTTCCGGCATAAACAATTCGGGTAGGGCGACCCAGCGCACAGCGTATCATGGGCGTAATTCGGGATCGGGGTCAATTGTGTGCGTAAACTGTTGAACTGATGGTCCGCATTGCTTTAGAATGCAACTCTGGCTGCATCAGCAGTGTTTTCCGGCATAAAAAAATTCGGGTCGGGCGACCCAGCGCACAGCGTATCTGGGGCGTAATTCGGGATCGGGGTCAAATGTGTGCGTAAACTGTTGAACTGATGGTCCGCATTGCTTTAGAATGCAACTCTGGCTGCATCAGCAGTGTTTTCCGGCATCAAAAAAATTCGGGTCGGGCGACCCAGCGCACAGCGTATCATGGGCGAAATTCGGGATCGGGGTCAATTGTGTGCGTAAACTGTTGAAATGATGGTCCGCATTGCTTTAAAATGCAACTCTGGCTGCATCAGCAGTGTTTTCCGGCATAAAAAACATTCTGGCCGGCGACCCAGCGCACAGCGTATCTGGGGCGTAATTCGGGATTGGGGTCAATTGTGTGCGTAAACTGTTGAACTGATGGTCCGCATTGCTTTAAAATGCAACTCTGGCAGCATCAGCAGTGTTTTCCGGCATAAAGAAATTCGGGTCGGGCGACCCAGCGCACAGCGTATCTGGGGCGTAATTCGGGATCAGGGTCAATTGTGTGCGTAAACTGTTGAACTGATGGTCCGCATTGCTTTAGAATGCAACTCTGGCTGCATCAGCAGTGTTTTCAGGAATAAAAAATTCGGGTCGGGCGACCCAGCGCACAGCGTATCTGGGGCGTAATTCGGGATCGGGGTCAATTGTGTGCGTAAACTGTTGAACTGATGGTCGCATGCTTTAGAATGCAACTCTGGCTGCATCAGCAGTGTTTTCCGGCATAAAAAAATTCGGGTCGGGCGACCCAGCGCACAGCGTATCATGTGCGTAATTCGGGATCGGGGTCAATTGTGTGCGTAAACTGTTGAAATGATGGTCCGCATTGCTTTAGAATGCAACTCTGGCTGCATCAGTAGTGTTTTCTGGCATAAAAACAATTCGGGTCGGGCGACCCAGCGAACAGCGTATCTGGGGCTTAATTCGGGATCGGGGTCAATTGTGTGCGTAAACTGTTGAACTGATGGCGCGCATTGCTTTAGAATGCAACTCTAGCTGCATCAGCAGTGTTTTCCGGCATAAAAAATTCGGGTCGGGCGACCCAGCGCACAGCGTATCTGGGGCGTAATTCGGGATCGGGGTCAATTGTGTGCGTAAACTGTTGAACTGATGGTCCGCATTGCTTTAGAATGCAACTCTGGCTGCATCAGCAGTGTTTTCCGGCATAAAAAATTCGGGTCGGGCGACCCAGCGCACAGCGTATCTGGGGCGTAATTCGGGATCGGGGTCAATTGTGTGCGTAAACTGTTGAACTGATGGTCCGCATTGCTTTAGAATGCAACTCTGGCTGCATCAGCAGTGTTTTCCGGCATCAAAAAAATTCGGGTCGGGCGACCCAGCGCACAGCGTATCATGGGCGAAATTCGGGATCGGGGTCAATTGTGTGCGTAAACTGTTGAACGGATGGTCCGCATTGCTTTAGAATGCAACTCTGGCTGCATCAGTAGTGTTTTCCGGCATAAAAACAATTCGGGTCTGGCGACCCAGCGAACAGCGTATCTGGGGCGTAATTCGGTATCGGGGTCAATTGTGTGCGTAAACTGTTGAACTGGTGGCGCGCATTGCTTAAGATTGCAACTCTAGCTGCATCAGCAGTGTTTTCTTGCATAAAAAAATTCGGGTCGGGCGACCCAGCGCACAGCGTATCTTGGGCGTAATTCGGGATCGGGGTCAATTGTGTGCGTAAACTGTTGAACTGATGGTCCGCATTGCTTTAGAATGCAACTCTGGCTGCATCAGCAGTGTTTTCCGGCATCAAAAAAATTCGGGTCAGGCGACCCAACGCACAGCGTATCTGGAGCGTAATTCGGGATCGGGGTCAATTGTGTGCGTAAACTGTTGAACTGATGGTCCGCATTGCTTTAGAATGCAACTCTGGCTGCATCAGCAGTGTTTTCCGGCATAAAAAACGTTCGGGTCTGGCGACCCAGTGCACAGCGTATCTTGGGCGTAATTCGGGATCGGGGTCAATTGTGTGCGTAAACTGTTGAACTGATGGTCCGCATTGCTTTAGAATGCAACTCTGGCTGCATCAGCAGTGTTTTCCGGCATCAAAAAAATTCGGGTCGGGCGACCCAGCGCACAGCGTATCATGGGCGTAATTCGGGATCGGGGTCAATTGTGTGCGTAAACTGTTGAAATGATGGTCCGCATTGCTTTAGAATGCAACTCTGGCTGCATCAGTAGTGTTTTCTGGCATAAAAACAATTCGGGTCGGGCGACCCAGCGAACAGCGTATCTGGGGCTTAATTCGGGATCGGGGTCAATTGTGTGCGTAAACTGTTGAACTGATGGCGCGCATTGCTTTAGAATGCAACTCTAGCTGCATCAGTAGTGTTTTCCGGCATAAACAATTCGGGTAGGGCGACCCAGCGCACAGCGTATCATGGGCGTAATTCGGGATCGGGGTCAATTGTGTGCGTAAACTGTTGAACTGATGGTCCGCATTGCTTTAGAATGCAACTCTGGCTGCATCAGCAGTGTTTTCCGGCATAAAAAAATTCGGGTCGGGCGACCCAGCGCACAGCGTATCTGGGGCGTAATTCGGGATCGGGGTCAAATGTGTGCGTAAACTGTTGAACTGATGGTCCGCATTGCTTTAGAATGCAACTCTGGCTGCATCAGCAGTGTTTTCCGGCATCAAAAAAATTCGGGTCGGGCGACCCAGCGCACAGCGTATCATGGGCGAAATTCGGGATCGGGGTCAATTGTGTGCGTAAACTGTTGAAATGATGGTCCGCATTGCTTTAGAATGCAACTCTGGCTGCATCAGCAGTGTTTTCCGGCATAAAAAACATTCTGGCCGGCGACCCAGCGCACAGCGTATCTGGGGCGTAATTCGGGATTGGGGTCAATTGTGTGCGTAAACTGTTGAACTGATGGTCCGCATTGCTTTAGAATGCAACTCTGGCAGCATCAGCAGTGTTTTCCGGCATAAAAAAATTCGGGTCGGGCGACCCAGCGCACAGCGTATCTTGGGCGTAATACTGGATCAGGGTCAATTGTGTGCGTAAACTTTTGAACTGATGGTCCGCATTGCTTTAGAATGCAACTCTGGCTGCATCAGCAGTGTTTTCAGGCATAAAAAAATTCGGGTCGGGCGACCCAGCGCACAGCGTATCTGGGGCGTAATTCGGGATCGGGGTCAATTGTGTGCGTAAACTGTTGAACTGATGGTCGCATGCTTTAGAATGCAACTCTGGCTGCATCAGCAGTGTTTTCCGGCATAAAAAAATTCGGGTCGGGCGACCCAGCGCACAGCGTATCTTGGGCGTAATTCGGGATCGGGGCCAATTGTGTGCGTAAACTGTTGAACTGATGGTCCGCATTGCTTTAGAATGCAAATCTGGCTGCTTCAGCAGTGTTTTCCGGCATCAAAAAAATTCGGGTCGGGCGACCCAGCGCACAGCGTATCTGGGGCGTAATTCGGGATCGGGGTCAATTGTGTGCGTAAACTGTTGAAATGATGGTCCGCATTGCTTTAGAATGCAACTCTGGCTGCATCAGTAGTGTTTTCCGGCATAAAAACAATTCGGGTCTGGCGACACAGCGAACAGCGTATCTGGGGCGTAATTCGGGATCGGGGTCCATTGTGTGCGTAAACTGTTGAACTGATGGCGCGCATTGCTTAAGAATGCAACTCTAGCTGCATCAGCAGTGTTTTCTGGTATTAAAAAAAATTCGGGTCGGGCGACCCAGCGCACAGCGTATCATGGGCGTAATTCGGGATCGGTGTCAATTGTGTGCGTAAACTGTTGAACTGATGGTCCGCATGCTTTAGAATGCAACTCTGGCTGCATCAGCAGTGTTTTCCGGCATAAAAAAATCGGGTCTGGCGACCCAGCGCACAGCGTATCTGGGGCGTAATTCGGGATCGGGGTCAATTGTGTGCGTAAACTGTTTAACTGATGGTCCGCATTGCTTAAGAATGCAACTCTGGCTGCATCAGTAGTGTTTTCCGGCATCAAAAAAATTCGGGTCGGGCGACCCAGCGCACAGCGTATCTGGGGCGTAATTCGGGATCGGGGTCAATTGTGTGCGTAAACTGTTTAACTGATGGTCCGCATTGCTTTAGAATGCAACTCTGGCTGCATCAGCAGTGTTTTCCGGCATCAAAAAAATTCGGGTCTGGCGACCCAACGCACAGCGTATCTGGAGCGTAATTCGGGATCGGGGTCAATTGTGTGCGTAAACTGTTGAACTGATGGTCCGCATTGCTTTAGAATGCAACTCTGGCTGCATCAGCAGTGTTTTCCGGCATAAAAAACGTTCGGGTCTGGCGACCCAGCGCACAGCGTATCTTGGGCGTAATTCGGGATCGGGGTCAATTGTGTGCGTAAACTGTTGAACTGATGGTCCGCATTGCTTTAGAATGCAACTCTGGCTGCATCAGCAGTGTTTTCCGGCATAAAAAAAATTCGGGTCGGGCGACCCAGCGCACAGAGTATCATGGGCGTAATTCGGGATCGGGGTCAATTGTGTGCGTAAACTGTTGAAATGATGGTCCGCATTGCTTTAGAATGCAACTCTGGCTGCATCAGTAGTGTTTTCTGGCATAAAAACAATTCGGGTCGGGCGACCCAGCGAACAGCGTATCTGGGGCTTAATTCGGGATCGGGGTCAATTGTGTGCGTAAACTGTTGAACTGATGGCGCGCATTGCTTTAGAATGCAACTCTAGCTGCATCAGCAGTGTTTTCCGGCATAAAAAATTCGGGTCGGGCGACCCAGCGCACAGCGTATCTTGGGCGTAATTCGGGATCGGGGTCAATTGTGTGCGTAAACTGTTGAACTGATGGTCCGCATTGCTTTAGAATGCAACTCTGGCTGCATCAGCAGTGTTTTCCGGCATAAAAAAATTCGGGTCGGGCGACCCAGCGCACAGCGTATCTGGGGCGTAATTCGGGATCGGGGTCAATTGTGTGCGTAAACTGTTGAACTGATGGTCCGCATTGCTTTAGAATGCAACTCTGGCTGCATCAGCAGTGTTTTCCGGCATCAAAAAAATTCGGGTCGGGCGACCCAGCGCACAGCGTATCATGGGCGAAATTCGGGATCGGGGTCAATTGTGTGCGTAAACTGTTGAACGGATGGTCCGCATTGCTTTAGAATGCAACTCTGGCTGCATCAGTAGTGTTTTCCGGCATAAAAACAATTCGGGTCTGGCGACCCAGCGAACAGCGTATCTGGGGCGTAATTCGGTATCGGGGTCAATTGTGTGCGTAAACTGTTGAACTGGTGGCGCGCATTGCTTAAGATTGCAACTCTAGCTGCATCAGCAGTGTTTTCTTGCATAAAAAAATTCGGGTCGGGCGACCCAGCGCACAGCGTATCTTGGGCGTAATTCGGGATCGGGGTCAATTGTGTGCGTAAACTGTTGAACTGATGGTCCGCATTGCTTTAGAATGCAACTCTGGCTGCATCAGCAGTGTTTTCCGGCATAAAAAAATTCGGGTCTGGCGACCCAGCGCACAGCGTATCTGGGGCGTTATTCGGGATCGGGGTCAATTGTGTGCGTAAACTGTTGAACTGATGGTCTGCATTGCTTTAGAATGCAACTCTGGCTGCATCAGCAGTGTTTTCCGGCATAAAAAAAATTCGGGTCGAGCGACCCAACGCACAGCGTATCTGGGGCGTAATTCGGGATCGGGGTCAATTGTGTGCGTAAACTGTTGAACTGATGGTCCGCATTGCTTTAGAATGCAACTCTGGTTGCATCAGCAGTGTTTTCCGGCATAATAAAAATTCGGGTCGGGCGACCCAGCGCACAGCGTATCTGGGGCGTAATTCGGGATCGGGGTCAATTGTGTTCGTAAACTGTTGAACTGATGGTCCGCATTGCTTTAGAATGCAACTCTGGCTGCATCAGCAGTGTTTTCCGGCATAAAAAAATTCGGGTCGGGGGTGATATAAAGCACTAGTTGCCATCTGCAACCGTACAAAAACACCTGACCAACTGCACAAAAAAATGGCGAGCGAGGTTAGCGGATGTGGCAGGCTTGGATGGAATTCAGTGCCCATCGACAATGCTGTGCCTAATCTGTTCAGTGGACTATCCATAGTGCTTAGAATGCAACCGTGTGTGCATAAGCATTACCCTTAAAGGTGTGTCATCCGTCTTTCTTAACATTTTCCCCACGCGTAGCAGACAACAGGTGTTCATTTGAGCCACAGATTTGCCATTTGAGACGTATCTAAAACGTTTTGAATAAAACAGACACAAATGTAAAGATCTATTTAAAAAGGTTACATTTTTACATATAACATAGTATTATAACATTTAAGACACAGTTGATGTTTAAATTGATGTGATTGGCTTTGTATATAAAATATTGCAATCCCCAATTCGAAACTACTTCCCATCTTCCTGTATTAGCAGACTGTTGACCGCTACCGAAGATCGTTGTATTTAATTCGACAAAAACATCTCTTAAATTGATCATGTATTGCTTTCAAATGGCTCTTTCCGTCTTAGACAATACAAACAAAGCGTAGAAGATGACAAGTGAATGGCGTAAGAGAGAATCAAGAATTCGCGGCACCAAGTTGAACGATCGTCCTGGCAACCATGGTTCGAATATACAGTGAAACGTATTGAGGGCATGAATTGCAAAAAGCAAACTGTAAAAATTGCGATTAGCGTTTCAAAGCTGATATTCCCAAAAGTATCCAAGTCAGTCGCACTCCTATGCTTTACTTATATAATCCACACAAGTAACAGATTCATACCTTTTCTGGCAGTTAACACAAATATACAGTCCCCTGTAGGCGGCGGATGTGCGTTCAAAGTATAACATTCCGTTATAGACGGAAGTGCGTTTCATAGTACGCATGTAAATTTGGTTGGTAATGTAACGATCCGCTGTAGGCGGCTGATGTGCGTTCATCGTATAACATTCCGTTATCGACAGAAGTACGTTTATAGTACGTAAGTTTTCTTGGTTGGTAATATGCAAATTAGCAAATCCCGGGCTCTGTATGGATTGAGATTTTACTGTATATAAAGACCAGCGGACCCCTTCCGGGTCGAGCATGCTTTTTATCTGAAGGGATCTGTTGGCCTTGTTTGACGTCGCACGTTACAATATGTATAATCTTAAACACTCGAGTCGCATTTGTGAAAACGTTGAAAAACATTTGACACTTTATGTAAACATTGTACTTTACCCATCAAGGTTTTCATTCAGTTGAGTATCAGTATTTCTGAAACTTGTTTGAACAACAGAGAATACAGCCGTCGAGTTATGGTTGTATTTGTCCTTAACTTAATTTTTATTATAAGAAAAGTTCCTTCCCTTGTCATAAGATTAACCACAAAATATTGATTTTGGTGTTGCGATTTCATAGTAGGCTCAAGACCACAGTTATCTGCCTCCCGTTGACCGGAGATCCGGATGTGAATACAGAAAAAAGAGTGCTTGTGTTCAAGTATCAATATTTTATTAAAGTTGAATGAAAGAGAAAAAAGGTGGCCTTTTGCATAGAGCTTAACATAATTTGACACTGTGTTGCAAAAACTAATAGTTTTCAGTGTAAAAATTGGAAAAATCATTGCCTGTGGAACTATGTAAATTGTTTTTTGTAGCCTTATTCCGTCTTGACCTCAGGGTCATGTATTACTACTCAATTTTGTGAGACAACGCATTGGTCAACCCTATGTTTTCTTGTGATTAAACTGTGTGTCTTGGATTGTTCTTCAGCAGCCAGTTGCTTGTTTTTCAATTGGGACTGTTTTAAAGTGAAAAGCCAGGTTAGTGTCTATATGAAACATATAGTTAAAATAACTGTGGTCTCACGTCAGTAACCGAGGTTTTCCTAATAAACTTGGACTTATAATTTGGTAATTCACCCAAACCTTAAAAATGTGTTTAGCAATATCAAACAAAAAGAAGCTATAGAGGATATTTGTTGAATTTAGTGTAAGATCGTATTTTATTTCACGAGTGGTCACAGAAAAATGGCGTAGCCACGAGTGAAAATATTATTTTTCTGTGACCACGAGAAATTCAACAAATTCACTGATTCCTACAAATTTTCTTTTTATTTCATGCATATATCGTGTTTTTTCAATATATTTCCCCGCTAGAGTAAATTTCTGTGGCCTCCCTGCAAAGGGAAGTAACTGCGGCATAATCGATATGTCAAAGTTACCTTCTCTTCGCACGAGCAGTCCGTCCGCTAAAAAAAAAGTTCCATACTTTATGGAAATGGTTGTTGGAATTGAAATTATTTTCAGATAAAACCCTACTTCCATCAACGAAACCTAACATTTATTGAGGCACAAAACAAGTATTTAAACAAAAGCATTTCGGAAATAAAAAAAATGTATCGCGTAGAAATACAATTCAATGAAAGTTGAGCATGTGACATTTTTGTACATTCTAAAATAATTTCAACAGATTTAAATTAACAATGATGGGCTTATACAAGTGTGTATTCGTAAAAGCAACGAAAGTCTGTGTTTAGTGTTTTTTGTAGTGTGTATCTAGTCACTGTCGCTCTCAGACTCTGGATCTTACGGTATTTTTTCGGGGTGAATTCATGCTCAGTGCAGCCAAAAGATGTTTTGTTGTTGAGACAGCGAATTAGTTTCATATCTATTAAAGTTGAATGTCACGTTCCCGTGTGTTTACGAAGACCCCAGAGGAAATGTCGAGGATGTGCCCGAAGATGCTTTTGAGAGGGATGCAGCGCAGACTTTGAAAGTTTTTAAAAAGAAAAATGAATTGTTGAACTGATGAATGTAAACTGGAAATTGGTCAAATTCAAAATGCTTGTGTATTCATGTACGCAGTTAGAGTTTGTAGGAAGAAATGATCTATCAACTCTATTACTAGCACATGTGGCCACGTAAATATTCAACCGATACCTACCAAGCGGGTGAATTGTAACAGTATGTTCCATGAAATAGTTCATACACAAATTGGTAAGCTTGTTCATTTTAGCTCACCTTAGCCGTAGGCTGGGGGTGAGCTTTTAGGATCGATGATTGTCCGTCGTCCGTCGTCCGTGATCCGTCGTCTGTCGTCCGTCCACACTTAGTTTGTTAACACTCTAGGGGTAACATTTTTACCCCAATTGTCACGAAACTTGGTCAGGATGTTTGTCCTAGTAATTACTCGGAAAAGTTCGAATATGGGTCATCTGAGTTCAAAAACTAGGTCACAGCGCCCAAATATGGAAAAACATTGTTAACACTCTAGAGGTAACATTTTCAGCCCAAATATCCTGGAAATTTGTCAGAAAAGTTGATTTAATGATTTCTAGCTCATGTTCGAATATGGGTTATCTGGGGTCAAAAACTAAGTCACAGAGCCCAAATATGGAAAAACCTTGCTAACACTCTAGAGGTAACAATTTCTGACCAAATATCCAGGAAGTTTGTCAGAAAGATTGTTCGATGATTTCTAGCTCAAGTTCGAATATGGGTCATCTGGGGTCAAAGGCTAGGTCACAGAGCCCAAATATGGAAATACCTTGTTAACATTCTAGAGGTTACAAGTTCAGAGAAGCCAAATCCCTGTTATTGCCCTTTAAATATCAACAAGTCTATAGCACAAAGTTTTACTGAGGTAAGCGATATAGGGCCATCTTGGCCCTCTTGTTTAATAGTTATAATCAATCGCAAAAAAATGTTTGTTTTATTTAAACTATTGCAAAATTTGATTTTGACAATTCAATACGATTCGGTAAATGTGTATATAACTGCACATCAGACGACAAAAAACATGTACTTGTGACATACATGTATTTTTTTCAAAGTTTAGGGAAGCAAATCATATAAAAGATGGACAAAAATAGTCCCGAGTTGTCTGTACAGAGTGGAATGAGCAAGGGTTATCATTTCACTCGAGCCGGAGTGAAATGATCAAGTGATCAATCACTAATATTGTTCACTCTTTCAACGGTATGCATGAAATAAAATATTCACCATCACATCTTGTTCTACAGGAAAATGAGGAACATAGACTTAGTAAGAAGCTTAAACACGCGAAAACATAAAAGAAATCTACCAGGTGAATTAAAAATTTACGTAACGTTTGGCAAAAAGTGCCATGTTTCTGATGACAATTTAAAAAAGGTTCAACATTCAACATGTATACATCCTTATAAATGCAAATTCGTACAAATGATCTTCCCAACGAACAGTTGATTCGCCTCTTTTTTTCATTGAAATTCGTGCATGCCGTTATAGAAAATAGTGCCGGAACGTTTGGTAAAACGTGTAATGTTTCCGATGAAAATTACTTTAAGGTACAACATTCAATATGTATACATTCCTATGAAAGCAAAATTGTACAAATTTTCGTTCCCAACAAAACGAATGGTGTGCCGCATTTTCAATTGCAATTTGTGCATACCGCAGTAGGAAATAGTGCCATAACGTTTGGCACATTGTGCCATGTTTCTAATAGCAATTGCAAAAAAGATACAACATGTTACATAATTATGAATACCAAATTGTGCAAACTATTATTCCCAACGAACGATTGGTTCCATGTATTTTCATAGAAGTTGGTGTGTGCCGCTAAAAGAAGTAATGCTGTTTCGTTTGGAAAAATTGCCTGTTTTATGCTACAATTTAAGTTTAAATGATTCTTTTGCAATTCAATAAAGATTATGTTGGATCAAATCTGACAGGTATATTTTTATAATATTCTTATAAGTTGTGGAAATAGACATTACTATTTTGATATTTTAATATTCAGAATGATACATAAAAAACACGTTATGTTTAAAACAAAACAAAACAAAAAACAAGCTACGCCGCTTGTGAAATTTAACTTTTGGTGCTCACTAGGTGAAATATATTACATACAGTCGAACCCCAGTTCGTTGGCTCGAACTCGCATGGCTTGAATTCCTCGTTGGCTCGAACTGGATGTAAAGGACGGAATTATAATAACTGAAGATAAGCATTCCCGCTTGGCTCGAATTTCCGAGGTTCGACGTATTTTCGCCGGTCCCTTGGAGTTCGAACCAACGGGGTTCGACTGTATACTGAAACAAACACCTAGCCTGTATATATCTTAAGTTGCTGGTACATGTATGTGTATTGTTTAAGTGTAAGATGGCAATATGTTTCACCAGATTAGAATCTTGCTCCATTTACTCGGAACAGCGTATAGGTACCTAATTACAGCATCAAGTTAATCACACTATTTCTGTTTGTTTGTTTTTTTGGTACTTTGAAACTGGTTAAAGAAATTATTTAAAGAGTATCATGAAAACCTTTATATGTTATAAAATCACACTTAAAGCTGCACTCTCACAGATTGAACCTTTTGACATTTTTTGTCTTGGAACGAGCCAATTTTTGCGAAAATCCATGAAAACCAGTTATATAAGGCTGCTGACAAAAATTAGATCGCAGATTTATATTTTTATGTTCAAAAATTGATGTTTTTAACACGGAAATATGAAAATGTACAATCTGATTTTTTGTCAGCAATCTTATACCATTGGTTTGCAGATATTTACGCAAAAATTTACTCTTTCCAAGACAAAAAAAAATAAAAAAAAGTAGTGAAAAGGTTAATCTGTGAGAGTGCAGCTTTAAGCAAGTTGTATGCCGGAATAAAATAAGATACTCTAGCCCGTTACACTGGAGATAATTGGTAAAATGGGGCGGGTAAGTTGACGCAACTATATGGTGGGTTATATCGTTCCAAGCATCACCACAAGGGAGTTAATTCCTATGACTAAAGTACTACTATGAAATGTAAAGCAGACTGTGTTGCCTCCCCTACTCAGAAGGTGGTTGTTCCACAGTAAGTCTCCATGGGATTAACGTGGCTACGGCTTGCTATGTCTCTGGCAGAAAATGGTGGATTATTTGTCTTAGATATAAAGCAGGCGATTTGTTCGCCAATGCTTTTGTTGTTCCATTGTAGATGCAGTGAGCAAGTTACATTGCATGTGTTGATAATGTTGCGTCGCTTGGCTCGGTATCCTGGTTGGCTCGAACTTGATGGAAAGACCGGGGTTATTGTTTTTTTCACTGAATGTAACCATTCCCGCTCGGATCA
This sequence comes from Mya arenaria, assembly GCF_026914265.1. Taxonomy (NCBI): domain Eukaryota; kingdom Metazoa; phylum Mollusca; class Bivalvia; order Myida; family Myidae; genus Mya; species Mya arenaria. Next base: position 19,775,800 of record NC_069138.1, read on the forward strand.
AAATTCCCGGACTCGATGTTTTTTCGCCGGTCCCTGGGAGCTCGACCTAACCGGGGTTCGACTGTATATTGTGACAGCCCATTGTCCGTCGTCCGTTATCCGACGTTGACGGTTACCTTTTACAGCTTTCCTCTAAAAGTGCTTTACGTTAGACTTAATGGGATATTAAAATACAAAAATATTTATTCCGGAACCTAGTCGCATTGTCATTTGGAATGTAGAATATAATAATTATGAGGTTATTTCAAATAATGCTAATGCCGTCAGAGTTTCACCCGTCCCAAGGCCCGCTTATTTTAAGCAGACAGTAACATAAACTTGACCATATCTAAGATGTTTACATGTAACTTGGTACATTATGTCAACAACTGCAATACGCATAACACATCTCAATAACCTGGCTAAACATTTTGCATATTTACAATCATGTATTTCTATTGGTTGAAAGAGAACAACGTGACAAGGAGTGGCCTCCTCGTGTGATGCGTTGTTTCTGTATATAGACATTATAATTGTTTTAGGTAATAAACGCAATCAAAATTATTTAAAACACGATATATTCTTATACTATCGACATAAAAAGAAACTGTGCATACGAAATATTTCAGTTCTTAAATAACCCTATAAATAATTTGTTTAAAGATGACTAAATTCCGAAAATATTGTAACACGCTTTGAGAAAAGACCTTTCAGTATCACCGTTGCAGTTTTGTGCTAGTAATTGGAGAACGCACTATCATGTTAAAACCTTACACAACATGGATCGTAAACTAAAAACTCATATGGATATTGCCCGATTGTCTGGCTGTATTAATTTGACACTCACCCGTTTCCTATGAGAGCGATTTCTAATCAGCCAATATGCTAAAATAGATTTACTGATAAGCACAGACCATAGCAATTGTAACAGGTAGGACAAACTTTGTACGACCTGGGGCAGTAATTATAAACAGTCTCAAGTCCGAGTTCAGTCTCAAGTCCGAGTTCAGTCTCAAATCCGAGTTCAGTCTCAAGTCTGAGTTCAGTCTCAAGCCCGAGTTCAGTCTCAAGTCTGAGTTCAGTCTCAAGTCCGAGTTCAGTCTCAAGTCCGAGTTCAGTCTCAAGTCAGCCTCAGGTCTGAGTTCAGTCTCAAGTCCGAGTTCAGTCTCAAGTCCGAGTTCAGTCTCAAGTAAGAGTTCAGACTCAAGATTAATTATGACAAAACTTCATTTTATTGTTATTTTCCTTCTTTCAGAGCACTGATGATAAAATGTGCTGAAATATATTACAATTTTAATGTTTTACTATTGTTTACATACTTTTTGTAAAAGAGATTCAATAAATATGATTTTTTCTTCCTTTACAAAAATATTTTTCTGAGTCTGAGTCTAGACTTGGACTTGAGACTGTTCGTAATCATGGCCCCTGGCCTCTGTTCGCTTTAGATTTGCATTGGTTTGGGTATGGATTTAGAGCTTATCTTTTAAAAAATACCCTCTGTTATCACACTAAATAAATATTTTTTCATACCTTTCCATAAACCCAAAACAAATGAAATTTAAGTGCAAAAGGTGTATATGTGTCTATGGTTGAGAGGATTTCACAGTTGCTAAATTAAAGTGATACTCTTATTCAAAATCATTACATACACATGTATAACACACTTAAATTTTGAGTGACAAATCTTGAACTACTTACTAAATAATACATTTATGGAAAATATTAATCACTAATAACAGGATTGTAACAATGTATTTAATAGGTCAAAAACCATCCAGACCCTATACTTGCCACATATGCATCAAGGACGTCTTGGGAACCATCCAGACCCTATACTTGCCACATATGCACCAAGGACGTCTTGGGAACCATCCAGACCCTATTCTTGCCACATATGCACCATGGACGTCCTGGGAACCATCCAGACCCTTTACTTGCCACATATGCACCATGGACGTCCTGGGAACCATCCAGACCCTATACTTGCCACATATGCACCAAGGACGTCCTGGGAACCATCCAGACCCTATACTTGCCACATATGCACCAAGGACGTCCTGAGGACCATCCAGACCCTATATTTGCCACATATGCACCAAGGACGTCCTGGAAATCATCCAGACCCTATACTTGCCACATATGCACCAAGGACGTCCTGGGAACCATCCAGACCCTATACTTGCCACATATGCACCAAGGACGTCCTTGGAACCATCCAGACCCTATACTTGCCACATATGCACCAATGACGTCCTTGGAACCATCCAGATACTTGCCAAATATACACCACATCAGCAATTAAAACCTAAATATAATATATCTTGATAAATTTTATCAAAATAAAAATAGTTTCGTTTTGTATGGTTTAATTTAAAGGGACCTTATAACTAAATAATCAAGCGTTGTTCATAGACTATCAACGGTATTGCATCACTAATTGCGTATCATGCGGCTTGGGATGCGCATGATGTGATAATCACAGCGCTGGGAGCGTCCATTGTCTACGTGGCCACGCCACCTGGGCGGACGGAACCAGCGGCCCCGACCCCTACGAAAACAACCCATTACCAACTCAATGTTCCAGGAACGCACTCTTACTGGCGTATGACAAGTTTTCTCAAGGTTATTGGCATGTCTGACTGTTTAAGATCGCTTCAAAAGGCCCTCGACGAGTTGCAGCGAAGATTGTATTGTTTGTCCGTAAACGTCGCTTCGTAAATACCATGTACATAATTGAGGTTTCTGTATCATCGTAGGTCTACATTGATACATTGATTTTAACAAGAACACGTTTCTCTAGGCTGTGCTCAGCGAGAGTTTCAAACTCTAAACCAGTATCACATGTTCCTTGTTTACATACCGGAAGTGGCCCGACAGCCAATCAGATGTCAGCAAATATGCTGGAAAATTTGATGGCCTGCTCGGGTCACTGGCAATCTGATTTGAGTTCGGATAAGCTGGTTAACTTTAATGGTTAGTGGAAGCTGTTTGTACTGTAGATATGAGTGAAAGATTAGCATACCTGGCAAAATGATAGCCCATTATCTGTAAGGTGCAGGGATGGAGTTTTCTCTGGAAAATATCTCGAGGTCATTCTTACGATATATAAATTTAACTCAAACCCCGTCGTATCTAAACTCTATTAATGTAGTCAAAAGTTCACTACATTAGTTTGTATTTATTTATTTATCTTTAAAAGGACTCAAAAACTGTGACAAGCGCCTTGTTTTGTTTTGTTCTGTCACGTTTTGCCGTTTACCTCTAGGTCATAGACTAAGAGGTTCATGTACATACAATTGACCATATATCAATGTATTTCTGGCTGTAACATAATGATCTTATAAACGTTATTTTTATGATATAATTAGCTTTTAATTCAATTGATATTTGTCTTACATGTTTTCATACATTGTAGGGCATATTTGATTAAATTTTATAGTGCACATATGCGTAAGTGGTTGACAGCCGACTGGGTACAAATGCACAGTAATGCATAAGTTGTCATGTTAATCACAAAAACGTTCGTGCTTTGGGTCGTTCAGCTGTCACATTTGCCTCATATTCTTGGTGTTTAAGTTGGATCATTTCTCTGTGTAGAGTCTGGAGTCCGAGGAGTCCGGGGAGTCCGGAAGTGTTGGACTCACATGTTATGTAGCCAGAGTTAGGTTTTGGCAGAGACATAGAGAACGTTATATTGTATCTAAAATTATATTATTATATTAAGAAGGAACATTTTAATAAAGAAATACTATTTAAACAATTGTTGGTTTAATGAGTTAGAGTTCTGCTGGTTAAACACTAGAGTTCCATAAAGTTCTGGAGAGTTCTGTGGCGTTACGTCACATGGCAATGAAATAATAACAGAATGCTACAATATATTTATATCAAATGAAACGAAACGCTCAAGAGAGTCTTCAGTTGTTTTGTTCTGTGTGTGTTACTGTTGCAGATTGATGTTCATGGTAGTCTGCTAGATAACATTAAAGGGACTAGACACCAGATGGTCCAAAAATCGGCAAAATACAGTTTTTCCTCAAAACAAGCCTAGAATTGCTAATGCGAGCTAATACAGGTGGTCGATAATATATCACTTTACATAGTGAAACCAATGAACGCAACTATCATCATGTTGCTGTCACGTCTGTAATTCCCCGTTAAAACTAGCGCAAACTGGTTTCCAAGTTTAAATCATATCTGTTTATGAGTACAGATAAATACCCGACGAAATGTCTGGTCAGGTTCCAAGCTGTTTGCCACTCAGTCAATATATCACCAAAGTTTTAAGTAAATTGAAAGAAATTTAGAATAAACCGACGAAAATTTTGAGCAGACGACAATTTACCCAGCATGCAAAGGGTTAAGCTATGTGATACATCAGTTAGTATGATGCAATGCGTTGTTCACAACGATGTCAAATTAATGTAAGTTCTTGACAAAAAAAAATCTTGCAATTTTATCATCTGGTGTCTAGCACCTTTAATGTCCAATTATGCTTGGTTGACATAATTTTGTATGTATATCCAAATGTTTTCTCTTCACGTTTTGACTTGCATCTTTCGCAATTACAAAATGCAACAAAACCGAAAGTACAATATAACTTTTGCGTGTACAACGTCATTACTAAACTTGCATATCACGTGACTTTCTTATAGCCAAAATTTCTTTGTTGTTTTATATACTAATGTTTTCCATTTTTTAACTAAGAAATTATGGATTAAATATATTTTTACAACAAAATAATCATACTTTCACTGTAATTTTCATAAAAAATATTTCTCTCGAAAGCTAAATTATATTCAACTGAAAGGGGGAGATAATATGACAATTAGTATTGACATATTACATCTGCGAGTTTTCACTAAACATTATTGATAATTTTCATTCTAAAATGCTTGCATCACATTTATTTTTATTTTTTCTCATATGAAATTTCATTTGAAAAAAAGAGAGTATTTCTCTAGTTATTTCTCAAGTCTAATCCTGCAACTGCTTTGGTATTGTTTGTAAAGCGCTATGCTTTGCACACTTATCTACCTTAGTAGCATATAGTAAGTCAGTGGTCGAGTAAGGGATTCCGTTGGTATTTCCCATCCATTTCTTCTAAAGCATCGTGTGGACCTCGGGATTTTATCAGACATTAGTTGAGACTCTTTCATAGTTACACATTCATTTTATTTTATTTTCTCAAATAAATTAATCCTAAGTGACACTGGGCCTTTAACGGACATGGCTCAGATGATTTGTGACGTCATTTAACGGATGAGGCCATGATATCCTCGTGAGCGTTTTGTGGTCCGGCCTTTAAGGCCAACCAAATTATTCATTACTAATTGTGGCCTTAGTTTTTTTATATTTAAAAGTTCCATACTGTACATGGCATTTGTTGAAGAAAATTATTCGTTGTTCTGAACTGAATGGCGAATAACACTTTTCAGTTCTAGAATGAATAAGATGTCCTATATCATTTTCATTCACAATTTCCCGAGGCCTCCAAGCGATATATCGTTGCATGTCTGGATTGATGTATAATTCATATAGTCGCTTGATAGCACAAGCTGCATCAATTTTGATAATTACCTGAAATGAACCCTAATAAACCTGAAATCAACCATAATATACAAACCTTCAAGTCAGAAATAAATGGTATATCACGCAATCATTAAAATAAGACTTTAAGGCCAAATGTTTTTTTTGAGAACCGGGATTCTGCACCAAACCGATCTATATCAGGGTGCATCATTATTGTGGAAAAAATACATATATATGAAATGGTCAAATGTTATCATGTTCACTCAAAAATTGCACATATTTTAGGTAATTACAAAAAATAATCTTCACTACGGCAAAACGTGTGGAGTCGAGTGGAAAATAAGGTCAGGAGGGCTAGTGGAAATATTTGTTTACGCCTAACGAGAATGCGGATTGTGTTGACAATATGAACAAGAATATGCATAGCAAAGGTATGAGCATAGCTGCTCTAATTTGATTGGGTGACTTTCAAAATGAAAACTATATAGAGTGATTCTAAAACAGTTTTTCCCATACCACAGAAAGATGAATATTTTACAAATAATCAGCGTTTGATTAACATATGCCGCGACGACACCGGATGCGCTGGTGCATGACTTCATAGGGGCTAACAGGGCGAAAACTTGCACGCGAAACCTATACAACCCGCATCGGTGGCTGTCGACATGAACGGTGCCATCCGGTTTGCGGACGGGTTCAAGAGGAAGGACGGAACACAGCCTATTGCTGATACGCCCAAGGGCGACACGCTGTTCAAAATTAGGTCTCTCTCCAACAGCTTCACCGGTGTTGTAAGCGTTACCCAAACTCGGTTCCAGTATTTCCCTGAAATACCTGCGGCAGGCCGTGTTGTACGACCGGGAGCTGTTCCATGACTACCAGACGAAACGCTACGCCACCGTTTACTTCCTCGCCCTCCGGGTAGATATCCCAAACCACAACGTCCTCCACATCAACCAGAAACTAGACACTGGTATTTTTCAGAGAACCCCATCTTTAGTGTCTTTATAAGCTTGATTACGCCATTAAGCGTCTAAAGGTTTTGCGGTGGTCATTGGCATATGTTTCCACCTCCCACAAACCAAGTTCTGTCTCACCAGAATCACGTTCTCGTGACATCTTAATTAAAGTGGTCTCCGTGTATATGTTAGAGTTAAAGCTGAATTTTGGCGATCTTGAGAAAAATTAAGCTGGTGTAGGCAGACCATCTAACTTATTATACATTTTGTGCCCACGGGTAAAGATAAAAACGTACCGGGTATAGAACTACTTTTTTCACTAAGCATAAAATAATTCCAGCGAAAAAAAATACATTTTTTTCTCTATATTTTGTTTAATTGGGTTTGGATTAAAAGCATCTACCAAGGCCGCTCGAGTAAGATAGGTTCACACTAACCCTCACACAAGGTGTTCTGCGGAAACTGGGTTATACTCGTTTCAGCAAAAAAACACTACGCTTTGCTTGGGATGAACCAATATTTTAATACTCATGGCTCATATCAATCAATAAATACTACCCAAATTTTGACTGAGTTCCTAACTTGGCAATATTAAATAGTACCAAGCATGTATTTGAAGATGATTCCAGAGATTTAGCGTCACACTGACAGTTTGTGGCCCTGAGGTCAGTGTCATTTTTACATGCGCAGCTTGACAGGTTTAAGGCGTTGTTATTGTTGTTTTATTTAAACTAAGACTCGCATGCGCTTTCAACACTTTCAGCGGATGGGTGTGACGATAGCACATGGTGAAAAAGGTCACCGTAAAAATATGATTTTTTTTGTAACTTGAACTTTAGGTTAGCCTCAGTCAACATTATTTTATGGTTGTGCGTCAACATATGAAACATATTTATCTATAAAGTACCAGCAGTGTCAGATAAACTAAAAACGAGATTGAACTGACTACCTATATTCATGGTTGTCGGGTTAGCGTAGTGGTTAGCGCACTCGCTTCTCACCTAGGCGACCCGGGTTCGATTCCCGGCTTGGGCGCATATGAGTTTGGTTTGTGGTCACTAAGCTCCGGCTTTTCCGGTTTCCCCCATAACAGAAGACCACACCCTCTCGTAAAATCGTGGCAATGATCAGAGTGATTAATATGTTGTAATAACTTGTTTCACAATCGTTGTAAAATGAATATGTTCAAACTAAACTATATTCATTCTGCCTGAAAAACGAGAGGACCGACAGTTAATTGACACGAAGTCGATCCGGGGAGTAACAGCTTAATGCAGCCTTTCAAAATGTTCACTGAAATAAAAATATAGAGACTTACCGCAAGAACTGCCGTTATGTTTCAGGTCTGCCGATGTACTCCCTTACGGGTTCCTCAAAGGCTCGAGTTCCATCATCATGCTGACCCCATCCCGATAAGTGATTTAAACTTGCCATTATTTATCAATATAAGCTATTGAGATTTTATGACTTGTATGGTACACCATACGCATACACATAACACGTTTGTACGCGCCATATTCGAACTTCCGAAAACATGTAAACAAACACAATTCAGATGTTTATTTTGGCCATGTGATTTTATTATTTATTGAATACTGTATTCATTTTTATTGTAATGAATTGTCGATTTGCATGTTTGGTGGTTTTTTAACATCATCAGCTTAAAAACGTCGATATCATGAAAAACATAAACAGTTCATATTAAGTGCCGTATTTACCAAAAATTTATATCGTAAGATAATGAAAGAAAACTTTATTTTTTCAATTACATTGGATTTATTTATATTGTACGAGTGGTTTTTGCTTATTTTAAAGCGGCACTCTCACAGATTTACCGTTTTGACAGCTATTTTTTTTGTCTTGGAATGAGCCAAATTTTGCGTAAATGTCTGAAAACAGATAATACAAGACTGCTGATAAAAAATCAGATCGCAGTTTTTAATATTGACGCTCAAAAACTGATGTTTTATGATTTAAAGCGTTACTTACGCCTTAAGAAAAATGAAAATTTCGGCAGTTTTCAAAACGATTGAAAAAGATGTCAAATCGGTCAATCTGAGAGTGCAGCTTTAAGAGAATATAGCGTCCGTATGTCCGTTGTTGTTGTTTTTTTGTATAATTTGCAAAAAACATAGCTGTTCTTTCCGCTATTCCATCAAAGTATATTTAAACAGCATGCTCGTCATTCATGAACAAATTATTGTCAATAATGGGATCACAAATTTGTGAATTTCATGGTCTAACATATCTGATAACAAATGTTTCAATATTCTATCAGGCTTCACTGTTTCAAATAGATGATGCATCACAAATTTAAGAAAATATGTGTCAATAAGTATCGAAATATCATCATGTTTGACAAACATGTCATGTCCCATTATTATAAAGGTGATTGTTATATGTGTGTCGCCCGAAATGTGTCCTATACCATAGTTGTTTCTCTTCTCCTGAAACTGAAAGAAAGATAAAGTAAAATGTGTTTAAACTTGAAGGTTTAATACAGCTTGGCTACCTGTAAATTTGTCTATCGTACATGTTAAGCTGAAAGAAGAACAATTAGTATGCAAAAACAATTAGTGATAATAACCTCTCATCATTTACCGGTCAGACTGGTTCACATCGCCCGTACAGTACGCGGCATTTCCGGCTCGCTGACCCATGCACGAGCTCCGTGCTTCCGTACAGTTAGGGACTAAAACATGTGTTGCTATTTTTTGTAGACCAATTTGAAACCGGAGGGAAATAATTGAAACAAAGGTGGTTTAGACGATATAAACATACATATAAAACGACCACACGTAGAAATGAAATTATAGCATACAGTCGAACCTCGCTATGTCGAACTCTGCTATCGCAATGTTCCGGTTATGTCGAACTGTTTTCGAATTGTTTTGTATTTCGGTTATATCGAATGTTTGTTATCTCAAAGTATTTTCCGAGGTCTCAACGACGTCGACATTGCGAGTTTTCAACTAGTCTCAGGTATCAACAGGAGATGAAAACGTAAGAAAGAAAACGCGAGACTGAACTTATGATGAAAGGAATATACCGGGAAACAAGAAAAGAAAGAAATTGATATTAAATATTGTATAAAGACGTTTTCTTCACTTGTTTTAGGAGGATGCACCGCTGACTTTGTACTGTCAGCAAAGCTATTCAGCATATCCAAGTGCGGAATTTTGCCTCTCTCATGTAATTAAGAAGTTTGCATAAGAACTAGGCCTGTGTAAGAGAAAAACTACAGTGTTATTATAACAATGTTATGCTTCTATTAAAAGCCGTGCTCAATCAAGTTTTGCAATGAATCAAGAAGAAAACGCTGGCAGGACCGCGCTGATCGATTTTGCAGACGCAATTTTGGCTGTTTTATCTTCCCTTACAAGAGACGAGTCCCGCATAAATGCTCATAACATCGGCTCCAACATTTTCATAACTTGCAAGAAAAGGCCGTCAAATGGAGATTTTATTGTTTACGTCGTAGCTAAATTCTTTTATCTTAGCCGGAAAGTTTCGTACACGTCGCGTCCCTATTCGGCAGCCAGACCATCGAAACGTGAGGCGTACAGAGATTAACTTTTTCGCAAGGAATTGCACATTAACTTGCGCCCTTGACTTAGTTAAAGCTGCACTCTCACAGATCGATTGTTTTGACAACTTTATTAAAAAAAAATTGTCTTGAAATGAGTCATTATTTTGTATATGTCTGGACATAAGTGATAAAAGACTGCTGACAAAAGAGAAGATCGCAGTTTTCATATTTACCTTTAAAAATTGATATTTTATGGCTAAAACCGTTACTAACGCTTTAAGAAAAAGGAAATTTTCGGCAGTTTACCAAACAATTGAGATCTGTTATATTTAGAGATATCTTATATCACTGAATTGAAGGCACTGATGCCGAAATGAGCTGATTCTGAGACAAAGAAAATAAATAAAACGCTCAAAACTGTCAATTTGTGAGAGTGCAGCTTTAAGACATTAATAGTATCTTCCAAAGCGCCAGTGAACATACATTAATCGAAGAACCCATTTTATAATCTCAACAACTCCGCCAACTTTGGAAGATAACCGTTTTCTCGCCGAAATAGCCAAGCGTGACCTATGTGCCCATTTCAATGACATGTTTTTATATCTATGCTTAATATAAACTATGATGCTGTTTTGGATAACTTCGGATGTCCTCGTCCAACAGTTTTGCCTCATTTCAAGCAAAACACATCATAGAGTATATATATAACCAAACCACTAGCACTTCTTTGCAATGGTATCGAAAACGATATTCAACATAGATTATTTGCCGGAAATGTGTCGTAATAAAGCGTTATAGGTGATTTGATATAACGTATTGGAATGTTGTGATGACGGATAACCCAGGAATGGTTTGCATCACGAGGACTTTCCTCGTGGATCTCGCCTTGTTTTTCCTGACAAACCCAACGGAAGATGTATGAAATGCTGGGTATAATCTCCGTCTATCATATACCTAGCAGTGAAGCGCCAAATTTGCTGCCCAACCAATTTGTATTTGTCAAAAATTAGTCAGATAAGCCGAAACAAATGAGGCTAGGCATACATTAGTATCAAGCAATTTGGCAGAAAGATCGAAGAATCTCTTTGAAAGAGATCACTTGCATTTTTGTGAAACAGTATTCTCATAATGTTGATTTAATGGCTAACGGTTTTTCCTGGTAGTCTGTCAGTCTCCGTTTTCAATATAAACGTAAAATTTGTGTAGGTAGTGTTATAACCTTGAACGGTTTGCGTAAGCAATGACTTTAACTTGAGTTTAATCTAATGGCATATATATTAAGATTCTTGAAATGAACTCTCTCATGTTTTTGGAACAAAAAAAATAGTTTTCCCGGTAATTGATATGAAAACACTTATTTAATCGTTATTTTTTTCTAAGTTATCGAAATTGCAAATACAAAATACAATTAAAGTATAAAAACATTTTGGTTTTAGTGGGGTGCGAACCCACGCCGGTAAAGTCAACAAAAAACCAGATGCCTTAACCACTAAGCCAAAAGGACCTTCACAACAGAAGTGGATACTTTCCCATTAAAACAATACATGATAACATCACGTGATAGTGTCAATCAACCGATCACGCAACAAAGTAATCGCTGAAAGCCTTTAGTAACGCTTTTGAAAATTGTGATCTTCAAAGACGATATTTGAGCAAATATCAAAAATTTGCTAAAGAGTTCTAGCTACACTCCTTATGATTTGCGTAGTTTATTTCGTGAAAAAGTGTATTTTACAAACCCAGAGCGAGTCACTTTAATGCATCTCGCAAAAAAAGGAGTTCTAAGAAAGTATGTTTTCAGAACATATCTACAATCACAAGGTACATGTCAGTTGCCCATGTCTTGGACCAACCTGCATCCTGGCCCAGCGTCTGTTGTTGCAGACGTTGTGTTCACAGTCTCATGTAACACAACATTTAGCCAGCCCCTGTCTTCGCCCGCATTGTGTACTCGGGTCTGGCGATGAAAAACATTTTCCGCCTTGATACGGTTCATTGACGAAGTTTGACGAGTTGTACGGAAATTGCGGAAACAGATGGCGGAAAATACCGAGTGCCGATCACTCCTGTGTTTCTGGTATAGCTGATCTAGAGAGTATTGCTGTATGCCATGTTTCTCATCTGGTGTTGAAGTCTTCTTGGCAAAACAGACAACTGGCTGTCTAAACTTTGAAACAGGTTCCGATCAAAAATGCATTATCTATTTTGCAATTTTAAATGTGATTTAAGCAAGCGTCGTAAAATCTCACAGAACTATTCTGTGACATTTTATTGCGCATGCTATTTTAACATTTTCCAGTGCCCTGGTCCAACTGGATTCATTATCGTATTTTTTACATTCAATTAGATAATTATTCAATTTAATCTTGGATTCAACTGGGTTCATTATCGCATTTTTTTTACATTCAGCTAGAAAACAATTATTAAACTTAAAGTGACACTTATTCAAAATCACTACATACACATGTATAACAAACATAAATTTTGAGTGATAAACCCTCATCTACTTACTAAATAATGCATTTAGAGAAAATACTAATTTCTGATAATAAGGTTGTAACCGTGTATTTAATAGCTGAAAACGCAAAAATATTAAATGATTGGTAAATGCTAAAAGATTTACTGTGATCTATCATCTACTATAGTCTTATAAGGTAGAAATACCATGTTCTTTGCAGCTTTTTTCAAATGAAACTTGGTATCCCTTAAAAGAACCATTGTTTTCGAAATTTATTCATCCTTTTTGGTATATCAAAACAATTGTTTTAATTGTGGTAAATCCTATTTGGGAGTAAGAGTGCATCTTTAAACTTTATCTTGGATTCAACTGAATTCGTCAACGTAATTGTAACATTAGATAGAAAACATTTTTTTTAATTAATCCTAGTTTATTCATTTTCAAAACAGAATTGCAATAAATCGCAACCGAAGTCAGATGATAGCGTTCTATGCATTTAAAGTCCAAACCATGCGCGCGAAACAATTGAGTCAAATTAACAAATTACTAATTAGCTAGCGGTCAAACTAAATAACCTTCACGATTTTCCCTGGCTATAATATATGCGGTGGTTCATTCGCCCAATCTCAGGTTGTTCCAGCGAAAATTAATTTGTATCTTTTTCAAGTCCTCAAATTACCAAGGGCTTTCAATATTTAAATTCGCAAGTACAAAACCCTTGGGAAACAGCTACGAAGGTCGATCGAGGTCGTATTTTTCTCACAACGAACTAGATTTAGATGGAAACACATATGATAAAGTAATCAGAAATTTTTAATTACCTCACGACTAGTATCTTCAAAGAGTAGTAAGTTTGTGTATACATTTTGCATGGACTTTTAACTGGGGAATAAATGCTGAATAGATTTAGCAGGCTTGAATATGATCTTGTTTCCAAATTCACTCCCCGCGAGGTTATGACTATCTGCTATGATTCGTCATAACTGTCGGATTTCTTCTCCTTGATTAAAATAACAACCCACTCCAGCAAGCTCCTTTTTCAGATTCAACATTCATTTGTGGCAACTCGTTATATTTATTAAGACCGTGATATACATTAAATCGGCTTTATAAGTTAATGAATAATCAAGGATGTAGAAAATATGTGTATAACAAAGAAAAACACATACACGATTAAGGGCATATAACTTTATGAGTTTTAAATGTGTTTTAAAACCAACACAATTAAAACATTTTTTTCTGATAGTTCTTGGTATAAAAATCTGGGGCCATATTTATTAAGCATTTTAGAAACTATTTTCAAATTTGTGAAAAATTGCCTTTTTTCTAATTTGAATTTTATGAAAAAGAACAATGTTTGTACACCAAAATATGAAAATAAGCAAGAAAAGGGTCTAAACAATATATGCACATGAAATTCTCAAAAAGTTAAAAATATTCCCTAAGATGCTTATTGAATAGGGCCCAAGAAACTCATAGCTTATAAAGGTAACAATTGTATCGACAGCCGAAATCTTAAATATCACATGGAATTTAACAATTATCAATTTATCAAAAAAGCAATTATCCCGCAGACAAAATGAGCGGGAAATTAAACGAATCCAAGTGTGCTCTTCCATAGACCGATTTTCAAATTATAGTTCATTGAAATCCGCCATATTGTTCATAGTCTTCTGGACGCTTATTGGGTGATCGAAACGCTTGAACGCTTTTTTCGTTCTCGACTGGTTTCGCGTCGAATCACCTTGATACCGTTGAAATGAAATCACTACAGTGATGATTTGATTAGAGCATCTTAACTGTCAATTTCTTCAACAGACATCGTTATTTATGATTGAAATGTGTTTGCTGAACGAATACGACATAGACACGGCAGATATTCGATTAATGCCAATATGATTTTGTCAGTTTCTTCGCACCATGAATTTCGTTAAAACCTATATGCACAAGATCGTTAAGATAACGATAGATAGTTTTACATTTAAATATTTCAGTAAGCTATTTGTAAAGATAGTTCTACATTTAAATATTTCAGTAGGGTATTTGTAAAGATAGTTCTACGTTTAAACATGTCAGTACGGTCCTTGCAAAGATAGTTCTACGTTTAAACATTTCAGTAATGTCGTTCCAAAGATAATTCTACGTTTAAACATTTCAGTATTGTCATTGCAAAGATAGTTCTACGTTTAAACATTTCAGCAATGTCTTTGCAAAGATAGTTCTACGTTTAAACATTTCAGTAATGTCGTTGCAAAGATAATTCTACGTTTAAACATTTCAGTAATGTCGTTGCAAAGATAATTTTACGTTTAAACATTTCAGTAATGTCGTTGCAAAGATAGTTCTAATTATCTTTGTAAAGATAGTTCTACATTTAAACATTTCAGTTAAGGTCTTTGTAAAGATAGTTCTACATTTAAACATTTCAGGAATGTCTTTGTAAAGATAGTTCTACATTTAAACATTTCAGGAATGTCTTTGTAAAGATAGTTCTACGTTTAAACATTTCAGTAATGTCTTTTTAAAGAAAGTTCTACGTTTAAACATTTCAGAAATGTCTTTGTAAAGATAGTTCTACGTTCAACATTTTAGAAATGTCTTTGTAAAGATAGTTCTACATTTAAACATTTCAGTAAGGTCTTTGTGATAATAGTTCTACGTTTAAACAGTACAGTATGGTCTTTGTAAAGATAGTTCTACGTTTAAACATTTCAGTAAAGTCTTTGTAAAGATAGTTCTACGTTTAAACATTTCAGTAATGTATTTGTAAAGATAGTTATACGTTTTGATATTTCAGAAATGTCTTTGTAAAGATAGTTCTACGTTTAAACATTTCAGTAATGTCTTTGTAAAGATAGTTCTACGTTTAAATATTTCTGTTATGTCTTAGTAAAGATAGTTCTACGTTTAAATATTTCTGTTATGTCTTAGTAAAGATAGTTCTACGTTTAAATATTTCTGTTATGTCTTTGTAAAGCTAGTTCTACGTTTAAACATTTCAGTTAAGGTCTTTGTAAAGATAGTTCTACGTTTAAACATTTCAGTTAAGGTCTTTGTAAAGATAGTTCTACGTTTAAACAATTCAGTTAAGGTTTTTGTAAAGATAGTTCAACGTTTAAACATTTCAGTTAAGGTCTTTGTAAAGATAGTTCAACGTTTAAACATTTCAGTTAAGGTCTTTGTAAAATAGTTCTACGTTTAAACATTTCAGTAATGTCTTTGTAAAGATAGTTCTACGTTTAAATATTTCAGTAATGTCTTTGTAAAGATAGTTCTACGTTTAAACATTTAATTAATGTCGTTGTAAAGATAGTTCTACGTTTAAACATTTCAGTAATGTCTTTGTAAAGATAGTTCTACGTTTAAACATTTCAGTAATGTCTTTGTAAAGATAGTTATAAATTAAAACAGTTCAGTAATGTCTTTATAAAGAAAATTCTACTTTTAAACATTTCAGTAATGTCTTTGTAAAGAAAGTACTACGTTTAAACATTTCAGAAATGTCTTTGTAAAGATAGATCTACGTTTAAACATTTCAGTAATGTCTTTGTAAAGATAGTTCTACCTTTAAACATTTCAGTAATGTCTTTGTAAAGATAGATCTACGTTTAAACATTTCAGAAATGTCTTTGTAAAGATAGATCTACGTTTAAACATTTCAGTAATGTCTTTGTAAAGATAGTTCTACCTTTAAACATTTCAGTAATGTCTTTGTAAAGATAGTTATAAATTAAAACAGTTCAGTAATGTCTTTATAAAGAAAATTCTACTTTTAAACATTTCAGTAATGTCTTTGTAAAGAAAGTACTACGTTTAAACATTTCAGAAATGTCTTTGTAAAGATAGATCTACGTTTAAACATTTCAGTAATGTCTTTGTAAAGATAGTTCTACCTTTAAACATTTCAGTAATGTCTTTGTAAAGATAGATCTAAGTTTAAACATTTCAGTAATGTCTTTGTAAAGATAGATCTACGTTTAAACATTTCAGAAATGTCTTCGTAAAGATAGATCTACGTTTAAACATTTCAGTAATGTCTTTGTAAAGATAGTTCTACCTTTAAACATTTCAGTAATGTCTTTGTAAAGATAGTTCTACGTTTAAACATTTCAGTAAAGTCTTTGTAAAGATAGTTCTACGTTTAAACATTTCAGTAATGTCTTTGTAAAGATAGATATACGTTTACACATTTCAGTAATGTCTTTGTAAAGCTAGTTCTACGTTAAAACATTTCAGTAATGTCTTTGTAAAGATAGTTCTACGTTTAAACATTTCAGTTAAGAGCTTTGTTTCAGTAATGTCTTTGCAAAGATAGTTCTACGTTTTAACATTTAAGTTCAGGGCTTTGTTTCAGTAATGTCTTTGCAAAGATAGTTCTACGTTTAAACATTTCAGTTAAGGGCATTGTTTTAGTAATGTCTTTGTAAAGATAGTTCTATGTTTAAACATTTCAGTTAGGGCTTTGTTTCAGTAATGTTTTTGCAAAGATAGTTCTACATTTAAACATTTCAGTTAAGGGTCTTGTTTCAGTAATGTCTTTGTAAAAATAGTTCTACGTTTAAACATTTCAGTTAAGGGCTTTGTTTCAGTAATGTTTTTGCAAAGATAGTTCTACATTTAAACATTTCAGTTAAGGGTCTTGTTTTAGTAATGTCTTTGTAAAAATAGTTATACGTTTAATCAACTCAGTAAAGACTTTGTAAAGATAATTCTACATTTAAACATCTAGTAATGTCTTTGTAAAGATAGTTCTACATTAAAACATTTCAGTAATGTCTTTGTTAAGATAGTTCTACATTAAAACATTTCAGTAAGGTCTTTGTGAAGATAGTTCTACGTTTAAACATTTCAGTAATGTCTTTGTAAAGATAGTTCTACATTTAAAAATTTCAGTAATGTCTTAGTAAAGATAGTTCTACACTAAAACATTTCAGTAATGTCTTTGTAAAGATAGTTCTACATTTAAACATTTCAGTAAGGTCTTTGTGAAGATAGTTCTACTTTTAACATTTCAGTTATGTCTTTGTAAAGATAGTTTTACATTTAAACATTTCAGTTAGATCTTTTTAAAGTATTGCACATATTTCAGTTTCTCAGTTTATGACTATTTTTCCGAAACATGTCTCTCATAAATCACACTGTCCTCATCTTTGTAAATGTTTAGCAATTGCCTCATAAGCGCAGCCTGCTGAGCGTGTGCTAGAGAGTCTACCATTCCATCCGGCCAACCAGCAAATCCAAATATACTTCTTTTGGGATCGAAGTAGGAGGGCATGTACTGATTTTGTATCCTTTTCTCCAAGTGCGCAATTATTCGATAGGCCCACTGTATTGCGATTATTTTAGATTCTTCCCTTGAAAGTGCCTCCTCGTCAATTTCTGGTTTATTTTCAAGCCGTTCCGCTTCCAGCTCAAACAGGAAGGCGGTCTTCATTTGATAACTTGTGATGTACTGTGTCACTCGCTTCTGGTTGTCATGGTCAACACACTTCGGGCAATACTTGGACTCTGCTAGAGATTTCAGGATTATGTAGCCCTTCCTTACACAGTAGGGAATGCGACTGAGAATGGACTGTTCAAGAAACGCAAACGAAAGTCTGTAATATAATGTGAAGTCCTTGACGAATAGTCTGTCTGGTGTTTTAAACACAACGGAGCACTCCCAAGTGTCACCCAGTGTTTGTAAGAGAATTCGATCCTTTTCTCTGAAACCATCGGGCTTCCAGTCTCTAAGATCTATCGTCGGAACCACGTCCACAGATATAGGTAAACACTTGGCTTGCCGACCGTAATATGTGAACGAAAGGTTATCGATCGAGTACGAAATTTCATTCAGGTGTTTGTCACAAATAAAGTGGTCAAATATATCGCTATTGTTGGACAATACTGCATCTAGTTCTTTATTTACTAGAGTATAAAAATCTGTCAACAGCAGCTTACAGTCTAACTCACCAGCCGTATTAACATACCGAGCAAACTTTGGCATAAGTTCAAAACTTTTGATCCTCAATTTGATAAAGCCACCGGGAAAACTATCTGACTCCATCGGTTCAAACGCCTTACCGAATTCTTCAAATTTCCATTTGTAGTCAAACTCGTCAGGAAGGTTGACCTTCGTTCCCTCGAAGTTGCTCCCAGCAAGTTGTATCTTACACCGGAACAAGGGATTCGATGTAGAAATTTTCTGCTGTACCATGCGCATCAAGTTTTTAACAAGACTAGCAACAATAACATTTTCTTCTATTTCGTGATACAAGCCCATGTTGGTTGATAACACAATTGTATCAACTGCGCTCTTCAACTCAATCTTGTGAAGTTCTACATGTTCAATATATTCCGCATCTGCTAATTTTCCATCCACTTTTCGAATATACCTGAGTTGCTTACAGGCAAACATTGAATCCCTTTCAGAACAATCCGATATGTTTTCATCTAAACCGTTGTATTGAGGGCTCTTGTAATTTCCAAGCAATTCAATGAATGAGTCTAAATGTACTTTCTTAGCTAAATCTGCTGCAGTTCCGCCCCCTTTGTCTTTTAAAGACGGGTCGATTCCACGTTGTAAAAGTAGCCTGGCTACTGATATTTCTCTGAACCAGACGGCCCAGTGCAGCGCAGAAGACCCGAAATCGTCCACAACATTTACATCTAAACCATGTTTCTCGTACCAGTGGACGAGTATGAAGGTTTGGTTGAACGACCTACATGCCCAGTGGAGTGGGGTTGCCCCTGACCTGGTCCTTGCTTCTGGATTGGCACCCACAGTGTACAACAGACATCCAATAACACTCAGCATACTGCTGTACACCGTGGAAACAGAGATATGTAGAGGAGTCACACCATTCACGTCACCTTCATTTACATCAACACCAAAATCAGCCAGAAGTTTTATGATTTCTTCCCGTTCATCTAACTGCTCGTCACAATAGTTGTGATCAATGCTGTTAACTGCATGGTATACTTCATTCCTACCAAGTGTATCTTTCATGTTTGTCTGTATTCCATGTCTGATCAGCTCATCGAGACCTGCTCTCGTAGTTTCCTGGGCTTGCAGCGCGTGGTGCAGGGCAGTTTGCCGTTTTTTGTCAACGGAATTGATAGAGATGCCATGATGGAGGATTAACTTAAGACAATCAGAAAAGCCATCCATTTCATTACTGCTTGATAAGTAGTGAAGGACAGTTTCACAATGTCTGTTCGTAGTCTTTGGATCTGATCCATTGTCGAACAGGAACGCCAAAGAATCATGGCAGGCGATTCCAGCAATTAAGTGAAGCGGTGTATCATCGTTATTGTCTCTAGAATTTACAGCAAGTCCCATGTTCAACAACTTTTTCATCAGAACTATTCTACCGTATTTATCGCCCTGTCGTTTGGTCACCAGATGAAGGAATGTGCCCCCGGTGGTTAAGTTCCTTTCGTGGATATCGTCCACTTGATCTAGCATTGTTGCGATAAACTCGTACGATACAACTCCGCTGTACACAAGAAACATAAAATCTGTTTGACCACATCTTGTTTTGTTGTTGAAATTTGCCCCTTGTTCTAAAAGTTCTCTGAATATGTCTTCTTGATCCGGTGATTTCAAATGAATTAAAGCATGTTCTAATACTGACATATTCATGTCATCCTTATAGTTAACATTCGCACCTTTGCTTATATAAAGTTTAACGTCTTGCAGTTGTCCCTGCTTAACTGCTGCTACAAGTGATTTGTTAAGCAGTATATGTGCGTCTGTTGTATTTTGTGTAGATGATACAGTCTCCATTCTTAAAAGCACTTGTTATTCCCAGTTCATTTTATGCCAATTACTTTTATTTCACAAACTATATTCCTCCATACTTAAAGAAAAGTTGAAGCGGCCTTTATTACTCCTTACGTATGTATTCCTGTATTGGTAAACTTGATCATTCATAAACTTTGTCGTTTGATTTATAACAACGACGTACACTATTGGATTTATTTACAGATCCGGTATACTGTATAAATCATGTTTAAGTCTACACTCGCTAGTATACATGTGTTTTTATACATAAATATGAATAATAAACTAAGAAGCAGGCTGAATTAGGCCTCATAAAAGCGTCTTAAAACGCTGAGTCTTATTTTGCTGAAATCAAAAACTGTCGAAAATGTCAGGTTGGTTTTAAAATATATGTCTTTTTCACTCCAACCAAAACAATAACAACAGAAAAACGTTCAATTTCAACGACTTTCGTTTCAATGTCGGAAAATTCCGCCACAATTATAAGTTATTGTTATGTTACGTAAACCCTCTAAACATAACTGTCTACCCTTGGGTAATAGTTATGGTTCCCGGCTGCAGACCTAGAATACGCTGTTTCAATTGCTGCTGCCGGGGCCATGTATTATTTCTGTTTCCAAAATTTCTTTTTTTTATCATGTATTTAATAAAATCAAATACAAGTTTAAACTTAGAACCCAGAAATGCGTTGTTTACCTTTCCAGAGAAGTGGTATATTTGATTACATGAATACAGCACCTAACTGGCCTTTAACCTTTATTTTTTGTTAGTGTTGTTTTATTACTATTTCCACGAATAACATAAGAATTAGATATTGTATGCATTTTGTAAGCAAAGGGAAGGAAACAATGTATTTATCATCGTTCTGAATGTACAATATTCAAAGGAATACGAAATATAAATTATGAAACATTATTTAAGTTGTTTACTGAAATGATACCATATTTTGTTGTTACGTGTATATATTTTTTTAACATGAAATGCAAGAATACGCATGTCGCTTTGATCAGATCAGACCTAAAACACTTTATACATCAATCGATACACCTCGGCTATTTTCCATCGAAAGCAACCTCGGATAAAGTTGGACGGTTTAAAATGCCAAAATTCTTAACAATTTAAAATAAGGTATGCAAAGTACACGTTAAACGCTACAATTAATTCATATAATTATTATTTATAAATTAACGAACTACTTGTACTAATGCACTGGTATACATCCAAGTCTGTTTTTTATGGGGGATGGCCAAGTTGTTCCGATTGTTTATTCATTTTGAATTATTCATATCAGACTCGCTGTGGTTATAATTTAACAAGCAAATATAATAGTGAAAACTAACTTCTGTACATGGGAAATATTTTTCTTATATGGCTGAAAATATGCCCCATTTATGAGAAGAATCTGCCCATTCGTAAGCGCCTGCAAGTTTCATTTTCGTTCAAGAAAATATGCATGTCTGTGTTTACAAGATGTCTGACGCATTAAACATTTTACATTTAGTATAAACTTCATTTATTTTACAACGATTGTGAAGAAAGTTATATTAAAGTTATTCTAAGTCACTCTCGTTCGCACGATGTTAAGCGAGAGTGTGGTCTTGTGTTGTTGGGGGAAACCGGAAAACACGGGGAAAAACCACGACCACCAACCAAATTCACATGCGCCCAGTCCGGGAATCGAGCCCGGCCCCGGGTCGCCTTGGTGAGAAGCGAGTGCGTTAACAACTGCGCTAACCGGACAACCTTTTAACATTTAACTAATGACAATAAAAATACATCTTTCCAAATGTCCGGAGATGCTGTCAAAGTGCTGGTAGCAAAGGGTAGGCGTTTATTATATCAATTGGTAGGTCCACGTTCACAACAGTGGCAAATTTAAGTTTTGAACTGTGACCAAAATCGTTACACAGTTTTACCGTCAATTTAAAAACGCATAAGCCCATAGCAAAATATTTGAGCAAGATTTCAACAAACCAAGGTATGTTATTTATTGGGTCGGTACCACACAAATTAAGTATGCAAACCATGGAGAGTAGCACTCACAGCGGCCAGGTAGACCGCTGATTGGCCGCGAGAGCACACCGAGACTCCACAAACAGCCAGATCGCCAATCACAGCCAGAAGGCTTATCAGGAGGGCGTGCTTCATTCGAAAAGCCTCTGAAAAACAAGATTATCTTAACGCGTTTGTTAACGTTGCATGCCTTTTGACGAGATTTGTGTTTTGCCCCATTTCATTTTGAGTATTTGCAAGGTTTTACTTTTTCAAAAAATATACAATAGAATCAGGAATTTACTATGTGTAAATATAACAACAAACACGATTAAAACATCACTGTGACGGAGTTTAAATTTGGTTGTGTACGCAAAAAGTCGTTAAAAACAAACACGAGATTGTGTTGAATCGGAAAAGGGACTTATACGTGGTTGGAATCTGTTTTACATGCACTTGGATTGTTACAGCGTGGCGAGTCCTGAGTTCGAGCCATCACGGCTCGCCTGCTACGGCCTGGCATCGTCCGCCGCTATGGGTGAGTTCACGTTGGACTTCTTCATTATTGTCAAACTGAAACTGCACTAAAAAGGGACTAGCTACCGTTTTTTGTAAATTGCACTATTTGTATGATGAAATAAAGTGTGGCAAATCATTTTGAGTGTTAAAACTAAAAATCCAAAAGCTTGAACTCTTCAGCAATGGTTAATATTTGCTCAAGTATCGTTTTTAAAGACCACAAGTACTAATCTTTTAAAATTTGCATTTACAAAATACAATGTTAGTCATTAAGAGCATAATTTCAAATTTTATCGAGAGTAAAAGTTTTACACAAATATGAATTTGTGTTTGTCCATATCATTTAGAACTCCATATCATTTAGAACTGTTGCAGTTTTCGGCGCGTAATTGAAGAATATGCAAGAATTTATACTAAAGATAATAAGATTGTCAATATGCCGTTTCGGTCTTTAGGAAATGCATGAGATTTGTCAATTTGTGTACGAATTAAGTTCAAATGCTGAACAAAGAGTATAATGTTTCTGTGGCTTTGTTGTTTTCTTCATCATGTATTGAGCAAATGTATCGTCATGCAATAAAATATGATTAAAAAAACAACAGCAACGCGATAGTTTCATATTTTATTTCCGATCATTCAATTTACATGTATGAAATCAGCATGCCGCATTCCCTTCGAACGATATCTTTATTCGATCACTTAAGACATCACTCACAATTACCAAAACGGTCACCATTTGAGCATTTCAAATAATCATGTTTCCTGTTTAATAGTGATACGTATGATATGCATTTCGTACTTGGATAAACATACGTTTGTATTTTAATCCCATCACTGTATAATGTCTCCAAAACTTAATAACATTAAAGTACAAGTATCTTAACACTCTAACGTAATAGGACGAGATCTCTTTAAAACTGTTTTCACAAAATGCGGCATTTTTTTTAATTATTAGAAAAAAAAGCAAACACTAATGACCCCCCGACCAATAATTAACATGCGTTTTATATATATGTTCTATTCATGTTGTTGAATATATTGTAACCTGAATTAGTAATAAAACGAGTTTTGAGTTGAGTTGAGTTGACTAATGAACCCCAAAAGAACCATGTATTCTTCATATAAAATGATAAAGAAGATAATCGTATGTTAATTATAAAGATAGCTTGGACAGAGCCGGTGGTGGTTGACGTTCCGCGGTCACTGCTCGGTATCCAGGAACCTGAAATGCGGGGACACTTCACACTGACAGCGCGACATGGAAATAAAATTCGTCAGCTCTTACACACACAATCGCCGACTTCTTAAACATAGCAGCTGACTTATGAAAAATTCAAATTCACAAATTTAAATCTGGATTTTTTGCGCATTTTTTTTCGAAAGCATCACTGCCGAAATGCGCTTTTATTCAATTTAAGGGATTCGCTCCCGGTAATGCATCTGAACACACTTATATTATAACCTTTTTACGCTTTGATACCGAACTTGCAGAATAAAGTACACTTATAAGTATAAAAGTATAAAAAAGTATTCTTGTTTAAGTCAGGTTTTAACCCACGTCGGTACAGTCATTGAAAAACTAGAAAAGTGACAACAAAACCACACGCCCACAAGGACTCTTACACAAATATAAGGAAAACCTAGCGTTTAAGTCATTTGTTAATCGCGTTACTACGGTATTCAAAACCGCGGACTTCAAAGACAATATTTGAGCATATATAAGCATTTGTTTAAGGTTACCAGCCGTTTGTATCTTAGTTTTAACACCCATAATGATTTGCCACACTTTCGTCATAAAAAAGTGCATTTTGCAAAAACATGAGCGAGTCCTTATATGAGTGTGTCAGTAACTCATTAGAAAAATCAATAAATAGAATAAACGAAATAATAATAATAAAAACGGCGAAATGAAATATACGTTAAAAGTAATATTAAATATATAAATAAAAACGATAACGATTTGGATGTCTTATATCTACACGAATTGTTTATTCAGCTTTCTCATTTTTTAAACTGTGTCGGGATCAAATCTATCCTTTAAAGCAGTTTTGCTGCAACCAAAAATCCTAATCATAGTTGAATTTGTTGTTGTTTTTGTTTGTTTTGTTTGTGTGTTGTTGTTTTTTATATTTGCGGGCCCTGTAACATTTTTTCTACTAGTATTAAAGTGTTATGTGATTGTATTGTTTGTGATTTTTTGTCTTCGATGTTTAAATGTTTTGCTACCGAGCTTGTTTCTGTAGTTTTTCGCATAAATATTCAAAGAATATTAAACTAACGAACACACTAAACAAACAGGACACATCCGACATGGAGAATATTTATTTTGAAATTTGGTATTTAGAATTATAACCTTGTTCTTCGAACTAAGGTTCAATTAAGTCCAGCGGGAATATTATCCGTGAGAATTGTTAAATGATTTCAACTTTATCCTCACCTATAGACACATTTTTCTAATCTATCACCAAAACATGGTATCGTTTTGAAATATGTTGATACTTTCAAGAAACGCGTACTGTAAAAGCGATATATTTGTGTCGACGTCGGATATTCCTTTACCATCTGGCCAACTGACTTGCAGGATCTAGTTGGCAAAATAAACATAGCCCTGATCCAGTATAAGAGTGAAATATGACATAGAAACGACCTTGTTGAAAGCCTTACTTTACAATAAATTCCAGGTTCTTGCGAAACGAATAGTTCAAAGATATGTAACAAAACGGTTACCGTGGTTTCTGTTTTGTATCGTATATTGTCAATAATATACATTGTGTATATACATGCCGTTGATAAATCTTTTTGTGGCGATTTTTTTGCAGGGAGGGTTGGGTGGTCAGCATGCGAACTGAAATACGGCATTAATACATCTAGACCACCCATCTGAATAGTTTTACAAACTATTTAAGTGTACACTTTTTTCTATCTGTTTTTACTGAACATTCATTTAAGCCCATTTAAAGATACACTCTTACTCCCATATAAGATTACCAAAATTAATACAATTGTATTGATATACTAAAACGATGGATAAATGTCGAAAACAACGGTTCTTATGAAGAATACCGCGTTTAATTTGAAATGAATATGTCGAAAACACGGTATTTCTACTGTATGAGACGATAGTATATCGCAGTAAATCTTTCAGCACTCACCAATCATTTAACATTTTTGCGTTTTCAGCTATTAAATACACGGTAACAATTTTGTTATCAGTAATTAATATTTTCCATAAATGGATTATTTAGTAAGTAGTTAAAGGTTATCACTCAACATGTATGTTTGTTATACATGTATATGCATTGATTTTGAATAAGAGTGTCACTTTAAACTTCGACTTATCATTACCTCTGTCGCCAATTGAGTTTATGACAGTGTCATATTTGCGTTATTAAGGCATGACATTTTGACATTATTGTTAACATAATCAACGGGATTATACAAAACATCGTTGACAATAATAGTCCTGCTTTTTACCCAGGTATATTATTCTATTGAGCCTTTTGGTTGGTGATATATGGGCTACTTCGGGCTCGGGGACGTTTTAAGGCCCCTTTCTGGGCTCTTTAGGTACGGGACACGAAGAGCAGATCTCCAAGCGATAACAGGCTATTCTATACCTTTGTAGGGGGACGTTTATCGCCGTCTCACGTGATGTTAATGCAAACACATGAATCTAATAGATGCAATGGTCGAAATATGTCTCGTAAATTACATTTCATTTCGCCTTGCCAAGTCAGCTCATTAAGCACGTGTAAACATTGCACATCTACGAACCGTGCATGCGCTTTGGTATTTTTGTGTTTCCGAAAATAAATAATCCAAGAGAATACAATCTAAACAAACATAAATAAAGAAATTAAGGTTGAAAGAAATGGAGAAATGAATAAGTAAATAAATAATGGTATAAATAATGAAATCAATACAATAAACAACACAAGATAAAAACCCGAATGATTAACTTTGACTAATAATTGAATGAATGAAGGAATTAATTACTTCTTTGGGCTTTGGTCTTTCAGGAAATAAACAATCCAAGACAAATCTAAAAAAGCATCGACAAAATATAAAATATTAACTAAGTGAAGAAATCAGTATTGAAATCAATAATGAAATCAATAATAAAATCAATAATGAAATCAATAAACACACGATGAAAACATAAATGAATAATTTCAATTTATAATTAAATTAATGAATGGATGGGTGGATGGATGGATGGATGGATTGATGGATGGATGATGTATGGATGGATGGAATGGGTGGATGGATGAACGGATTGATGGATGGATTGTTGAATAAGTCATGGAATCAATAAATTGATCGATGAACGAACGAATGAAAAAATGGCCGCGACCCCATGTTCACTATTAAACACGATAGATAAATAATTATAAAAATAAATAAATTTGAAAAGAAGATACATAAATTTACATGTCCACAGTCACTTCGAATATCATACGCTTTTATGTAATACAAATAAGCTTACTGTTTTCATAATCTATAATACTATTGTGATTATTAGTAATTGATTTAGTTCATATGAAATGTAAAAAAGGTACATTAGTCAGTCTCATCTTTCTATCGTTTCAGAGCAGTCTACCTTCGGAGAGGTTAACCAGCTGGGCGGAGTGTTTGTGAACGGGCGGCCGTTGCCGAACGCCATCCGGCTTCGCATAATTGAGCTGGCGCAGATGGGCGTCAGGCCCTGCGACATCTCCCGCCAGCTTCGCGTGTCACACGGCTGTGTCAGCAAGATACTTGCCCGTTACAACGAGACGGGCTCCATACTTCCGGGAGCCATCGGCGGCTCCAAACCGCGTGTCACCACACCAAACGTTGTGAAGCACATCAAAATGTACAAAGATCGGGACCCGGGAATCTTTGCTTGGGAGATCCGGGACAAGCTGTTGGCGGACGGAGTTTGTGACAAGTACAACGTGCCGTCCGTCAGCTCAATCAGCAGGATCCTCAGGAACAAGATCGGCAGCGGTTCCTCCCCGACCAGCCAAAGTCCAACAATGGACAAGAACATAGTTGGGCCGCCGCCGCCGCCTGGTCCCCTATACAACCCGCAGTTCCAGATGTACCCCTACTCCTGCCCGCCACCCGCCGTGCCCCCTTGTCAGCCGACGGTCGCCGTGCCGCAGATGCAGGGAAATTTCCAGCCACTCAACCATCCGCAGATGAACATGAGCAGCAAGCCCCAGATGTCCAGTTGTGGGGTGACGCCCTGCATGATGCGCGCCTGGGCATCCTCACATTCCGTCAATGACATTCTGGGCTTCCGGGCCCCCTCTCAGCCCATGTCCCAGCCCGCGCCCATGCCCGTTCCGTGCGAGTCCATGAATAATCCACATCAACTCGGACAAAACTATAACACCATGAATTACTATGGAATGAAACAGTCCGTTCAACCGATGTATTTACAGAGCTGAGGCTAGGCCAAGATTTAATCATTATTATTATGGTGCTTCTTTCACTTTTACACTTCACAAATGGTGCCTTTAGTATTTATTTTGTGTAAGTCGTTTTAGTGAAATAGATTGTAATGGAATTCCCGTGACGTCAGCGGATAATGTAGTGACAAACCATGGTGTGGAAGTCACGTGCATCGCTTACCGGATATGATGTCAGATTCAGGAAAAGGTAATCTTCGTAACCCATTTGGACACTATGACAATAGTATTTATTTTTGTCGAGAGTTTGAGATCATGGGCGGTTTAGGAAACCTCAAATAAGGACGTTTGTTGCAGCCCGTGCTTAAGGGAATGAACATTTGTTTGTCAAAAAAACATACGTGCTATGTCAGTTGAGACTACTTTAGTATAATGTTCCGTATACAGAAATCTATCAAGTATTTCAGTTAAAAATAGGAGTAAAAACAATACCGTTAAAACAGGTACAAAAGAAAGTTTGTATAATTGATCAGCATCGTTGGCGCTACCAATGCTAGGGTTCAATTTCGTGTCCGATATTTCCTCTCATTAAATGAAATTTTAAATAGTCGAAAAAAAAAAATGAAAAACTTAAGAGTCTGAATTCGTTGAAACCATTGCTTTTAAATGTAGTAATCTATTTCTGACTTTTTGATACGTGAGTTATGGTTTCAATTAATAACATAAGTAAACATAGTAAAATAGATATATTTAACAACAATATCCAACATTATGCATCCATCATTTATTTATTTCATGTACCTTTTGTAATTTGTATTTACTTTTAAAGCTGCACTCTTACAGATTTACCGTTTTGACAACTTTTATTTTATTATTTTTGTCTTTGAATGAATGAGCCAATTTTTTCGTAAATATCTGAAAATCTGTGATATAGGACGAATGACAAAAAATCAGATTGCAGTTTTTCATATTTACGTTCGAAAATTAATGACTTATGGCTAAATGCATTACTAAGCGCTTGAAGAAAAATGCATAAGACATCAATTTGTAATCATAAGTATGAAAACCTGCGACCTGATTTTTGTCAGCAGTCTTATATCACGGGTCCCCATGCCTTTTCGCCAAAAAAAGCTATTTCGAGAAGAAAAAATAAAAGAAAGTTGTCAAAACGTTCAATCTGTGAGAGTGCAGCTTCATACGGATATTTCATGTTCTGTGTTTAAAACACAAATTTGTCTCAATGCTATTGTCTGGTTTGCAGACACCTGAATCTAGATTTTTTTCAAATGTAATAGCACTTCGAACAATAAGTTAAAAATACTCATTCTTTCTATATGGTTTGTGATAAATGGTGACATTTGTTCACCCGACAGCCGATTGTAATTTAGAATATCTTCAGTTTATTTTTTTAAAGTGGCAAGCTTTGAATGTTTTGTCCTCTTCACCCGATGGTAATGGGTTTTACCTGTTTAGTAAAGTGTTAAGGTGTTATCATGACATTTTAATAACAAATACTTTATAACTTTAATCGTCGTTATTTCATAATTTACCTGTATGAATATTGTACAATAAAAATGGAATATTTTGAAATTGTCACAAATTTATTATGGTTCCTTAATTGTAGTTTATTTTAAAAGGGAATTATTGACAGTACTGAGCGTGCAAAGAGTTGACTAATAAAATTAATATCAGCGGACTGGATCGTAGAAGATGAAATACGTTTGGTAAATACAAAACAATACAATGCAATGCAACGCAACGCAAAGCAACGCAACGCAACACAATACAACGCAATACAATACAATACAATGCAATACAATATAATACAATGCAATACAATACAATACAATACAATACAATGCAATGCAATGCAATGCAATGCAATGCAATGCAATGCAATACAATGCAATTCTATGCTATGCTATGCTATGCTATGCTATGCTATGCTATGCTATGCTATGCTATGCTATGCTATGCTATGCTATGCAATGCAATCCAATGCAATGCAATGCAATGCTACGCTACGCTACGCTACGCTACGCAACGCAACGCAACAGAAAACAATACAATCCAATGCAATGCAATACAACACAATACAAAAGTAGTTTATTTCGCTTTAAAAACTGACAAAAGTATTTACTAGGCCATAACAAATTTGATGGCAATAAAAGTATAACATGTTCATACTAAAACGATGTTTGGTATAAACATTTAGCATGAGTAAGATTAAATACATTTTTGAATGAAACTAAACCCTTATAAGATCGTACAAATAACTAAGTCATGTTCTTTTTTTTATTTTATCATTGCAAAATATACTTTTCAAATGTGTGTTAATAATGCCATCTTCAATAACAAAGCTTAAATTATTTCAAACGCAAATCTCTATATGCCGGACATAATAATAAAAATGATACTCTGACTCTATAATTTACACATTACAATTCACACACACTCTTTGTTCTTTATTGGTATTATTGTAATACAACCACGACGACCTTGGGCCGTATTCATAAAGCATCTTTTCAACTTAGAGAACCATTTCTTACTTTAAAGTTGAATTTAAAGAAAAAATACAATGTTTTACACCTACTAAGCAAGAAAAAGGTCCAAATAATAAATGCATATGCATAAATTTACTGAAATGTAGAGGGTATTTTGATTATTCATTATGGAAAATTCGGATTTTTTCACTAAGTTGAAGATTATTTTATGCGGCCGCTGTCCATCCTTAGTGGTTTTTTCAGACTAATATCTATTTATAGGGTATGAGAAACAATTACGATAAGCAACGCTTGTTACAATATATTCTAAAACCTTGAGATTACTTGTACTTTTTGAGACAGCTCAGTAGCATACCCCGCCCGCATATCTTGAGGATGTGGGCCGTGTAATGAACCAGATCACTTCCACCAAATTAGATTACCCTGGCAAGATACAGACATATGCTTAAATGAAACAATGGCTTAAGAATTTAGTCAGCCATGGACATGTAAAAACTATCAACTTTTCAGTTATTCTACCTATGATTACTAGAATGTATATACGGAAGCGTATATCGTATATATACAGATTGTGTGAGCGTGTACTTTTGTCGACTTGACGAGTTTATATTACGACAAGTTGTCGACTTGATCTCTTACTAACTTTATATGTCGACGTTTTGTCTACAAAAACTACTTGATTGTGTGAGCATGTAGTCTTGTCGACTAGTTTTATGTCGACTTTAGGGGTTTTATCACGACATTAAAATAATGTCGACTTGATCTCTATTTAACTTGATATGTCGACCTTTTTGTCGACAAAAATGGTTGATTGTGTGATCATGAAGTCTTGTTGTCATGTCGACTCGTTTTATGTCGACTTAAGGAGTTTTATCACGGTAAGTTGTTGAAATTGTGTCGACTTAACCCCTTACATACTGGAAATGTCCATCTTTTTGTCGAAACAAACTATTTGTGAGTTCGATCATAAAGTATTGTCGTCTTGTCGACTTGTTTTATGTCGGCTTTAGGAGATTTATCACGACAAGTTGTTAAAATAATAACGACTTGATCTCCTTTTTCAATGGACATGCCCGACTTATTGTCGATAAAACAAAATTGATCATCCTAATTTTTAGGCAAAAGTAAGTCGACATATCATGTTAGTAATCGAACGGGTCAACATTATTTTGACGACTTGTCGTGATATATTTCCTCTAATCGTCATAAAACAGGTCGACAATGTTACATTATCGTGAGTATATTCGATATCATGGTGCAACGGCTGTGTGCGTGTATTTTAAAACACTCACCTTCTGTTAGAAATGTGTTAGAAAGTATCGAAACGTCTATACGGGACCAAAATGAAGTATCACTTTTATAAGTGAAATAAAAGACAAATGCAGTTTACAAACAGATGTCGTTTCCAATATGCAACTTAAGTTAATCCTATGGCCGTACAGCATTGACTCCATTCACTGTATAGGGCCGTTATTTATATCGACCGATCCGATTAGCTACATCGAACTTAGATTCAATTAAGACGAATATTGAATACCAATACAGGACAAAAGAACAAAAGTTTTAACACGTTATTTTGTACAGTTTATTATTTTCAAATACATGATTTATAAATATATTAAAATTGTTATTTATGTATTCATTGCTATTTCTATCCGTTGACGACATTAGCCACCCATTTGCAGGGGTCAAAAGTGTTGGTTCCTTTATTTTGTCACACTGATAAGGGGCTTTTCATCTTGGCCCTAATCAGCCGATGTACTCAGGGTAATGCAGAAAAACGCTTTGTAGATAGCGCTGGTGATTTAATTGAGTGGTAAGGTGATACGGTTGTAATTA
This sequence comes from Mya arenaria, assembly GCF_026914265.1. Taxonomy (NCBI): domain Eukaryota; kingdom Metazoa; phylum Mollusca; class Bivalvia; order Myida; family Myidae; genus Mya; species Mya arenaria. The sequence goes on from NC_069138.1 coordinate 19,808,269, forward strand.
TGAGGTGGCTGACATCACTGAATCTGTCACCTGGCTCACAGGATCCCTGATAAAGCCCCAACCACCTGCTGGACCCGCATTTGTACGCAGGAATCAAGGGAATAAACAGTTTAGCATTCGGTACACCATTGAAAACCATCCCGGATGTATTTGGACGGTTTACAATATCAAAAAAGTTTAAATTTAACTACGCTGCAAGTAGATCGTGTAGTAATTTCAATTAATTAGTTTAACTTAATGACTTGACTCTTGGGAATCTTAATTATGTTTGCAACAAAACACTTCACTGGCAATCAATTTAAACTTAGATTTACAAATACAATTTAAAAAACTACATTTAATTAATAACATGATTCAAAATTATACGAACTACTTCTACTGATGTACCGGCATACATCCCTAAGTTGTTGTTTTCGGGAAAAATGAGTTCCGAATGACAGAGAGAAATGTTTATTGTCGTTTATGTTATAAATCTGTGAGTGTCTTGACAAAAGTGTTTGTATGATTACTTGTATACTTTTAACGTAAATTTCTTTTCATATAAAACATATTTGATATGAGGACAAATAATATGAATTTAACAAAATGTATCATATTAAAGGTTAAGATATATTTCTATTGGTCCAATGTTGTTCTGCTGGTAAAGTTTGAAACGAATACGTTTAGCTAATATCTTTTTAAGAAAAATAAATAAAATTTACATGTATGCGATAATAACAACTTATTCAAATAATGTATAAACTATAATTCTTAAAAGAGTTTTTTTTATACTTAATGGGAAAATATGTTTTGTTTTGTTTTTTAACGATAAGAATATTTCCTCTATTATGATTACAAGTATTTCACGGATGTAAATGAATGTACCGTTTTTGTAAAAGAGAACTTGAGACGTAAAATAAATAAATAAATAAATAAATAAATAAATAAATAAATAAATAAATAAATAAATAAATAAATAAATAAATAAATAAATAAATAAAAAAAAGTATAAAATAGAATAAGTAAATAAAAAAATAAATAAATGAATAAAAAAAATATTGAATAAATAATAATTAAGTAAATAAATAAATAAATAAATAAATAAATGAATGAATGAATGAATGAATGAATGAATGAATGAATGAATGAATGAATGAATGAATGAATGAATGAATGAATGAATGAATGAATGAATGAATGAATGAACGAACGAACGAACGAATAAATAAATGGTAAGTTGAGCTAAATATATATTCAGTACGAATATCACCAGGGTATTGCGTTCTTGCGAATGTGGAGGGGAAACGGTTCAATGGCGGTTTTGGGTCGGTGTGTGTGTGTGGGGGGTCTCTTTTGGAGACATTGTATGTCATGCATAGACACAGGGGCGGGGTTACGCAGACCATAATAACCGGCGACGGGTTGGGATGGTGGCGGAAGCCACCCTTTATTCTGCAAAGCGAGACCGGGATATATATTGTAATTTGGTATTGTTTCCGTGTCGGATTGCGAGTACCCGGGGTGTCGGGTGGACGTATCTGCGGTTAATTGGTTCGGACGGCGATGATGGCGCGGTTATGTCAGAGCGGCGATCAATTGCAGCACTCACCCCTCATTACGCACCGTCCTTATCTCCCCCTATCAACTCTCCGGCCAAGAAATCACTCTAACTTCAATTAATCCCGCAGAGATCAATTAAATAGCCACGTCGGGGTTACAATTTCTAATATTTCTTTCATCGCTGATTTGATTCCCAAATCCTCATCAATTTTTATCAAAACGAACATTTATTGATGATAAATCCGTCATTTATCAATTGCTCGTCTCTCCTGGAAACACTTTATGGTGATATGAACCTTTTGTAGGAGTTTTTCATGATGCTAATGTGCGATTTTCCCGCCCATCTTGGAGCAATATTGATTCTACGAACTCCCCAGTAATTTTCGAATTGACAGGATATTTAATTTGAATTTATTTAAAGCTGCTCTTTCAGAGATTGAGCGATTTCACACCTTTTACTATTTTTTTTTATCTTAGAATCAGCTGATTTTGGCATCAATGTTATGAATTCAGTCATATAAGACACCTTACAATAGAATATATTTCAATTGTTTGGAAATCTGCCCAAAAAAATATTTTTCTTAAAGAGTGAGTTACCCTTTCAGATATTAAAACATTTATTTTGGAATGTAAATACATGTACAACAAAATGCGATCTGATCTTTTATCAACAGTCTTATATCACCAGTTTTCAGACATTTGCGCAAAATTTGACACATTCAAAGACATTTATTTTTTTATAAAAAGTTGTCAAAACGGTAAATCTATGAGAGTGCAGCTTTAAGATTAATGAAGTCTTTGAAATGATATAATCAGAACAAAAAGAAAAGTCATGTTACCAACTTCAACTTCAAGGTTTATTGACAAATCTGCATATTACAATACCTTTTGCCACTAAACATATTTAGCGTAATACAAACGAGCGGCTAATAAATACTTACAACGCATTTACAAGTAAGGTTTTAAAGAGTCCATGTTTAAAAAGAACAAATTGATAAGGAAAATATTAAAAAAACAGGTATAGTATAAGCATATCGTTCATTTTCAAATTAAATCTTGATGCTGGAATTAATTGAGTTTTTAAGATGAATAAACGAAATAATCCAATACATACCAGGTAAGTCGGACATGAAAATCAAAGAACCTGAAAGTATAAACGGTAATGTATGTTTCATACCTTATTCGTAATATTATATATCAAATAACTTACCCATTGGGAAAAATGTTTTTTTAAATAGATATAGATTTTCTTTTCATTTTATGCAATAAATAATATTTCTTTTTGTATATGCAATGAGGGTCATTTTGTCAGACGTGCGGTCATAAATAACTGTGCCTTAGTTTTGTGTAAGATATACATTTAGGATTTGATATTAGCATTAAAAAAACATAATGAGGAAATCGCAAACATCACACAAAGACATGTAACAGCGTCTTCATAAAATCCCCGAAGCAGTTGAAGATGCTCATTAAAAAGACATTTTAAGTTGGCATGGTTTTCTAGCCCACGATTCTCAGTGTAATACACACATGCAGCCCGGGACCCCGGGAACACCGGTAATGTAAGCATTCAATCACGGGAATTATATGAAAAAAAACTAAATATTTTTTTTTCTTTTTCAATACTGAAGATTAAATCTCGTGAGGAGAATCATCCAAAACACTGAATTATGGATGATACTCCTAAAGAGTTTTAATATATAAAGAAGAAAATATTTACACGCTTTTGCAAAAAAAATGAAAATTCACGTTCATCAAATTCAAAAACATAATGTTGTGGGTTTCTTTCAAAAATTGGGAAAAACAACAACAGCAACGACAACAACAACACCAAACGACTACCGAATCGGTCCGATCATTTTGCAGATGTTATAATATTGTTAGGCGGTAACACACACTGATTTAGATTATAAAAGTTTGCAAGCAAGTCGCATTGACCGCCTAGATAACTATTTTAAACATTTCTTAAAAGAAACAACATCTATTATGTTGTTTAAAAGAAGTGTCCAACCACTAATGGCAGATTCCATCCGAAGGCCTGGCCGACCAGTTGTGCCGGAATGCTAATTGGAAATTCCGACTTGCCGTATTTCACCTGCCTCTGACATGCCCTCATACCAGACCGCCGACGTCCCGCTGCTTCCTTCGGGTGGTGGTCTATGGGATTTGAGGACTGGGACACGCGTCATTCTGAACTCCTTGGCCATTTTTCATTGAAAACAACCTCGAGTATATGCCGGTACATCAGTAGAAGGAGATCGTAAAAAATAAATAATCATTATAATAGTATCAATTAATTGTAGTGTTTTACCATGTAATACGTTTAACTAATTCTAAAATGATTGACAATTGAATTATGGCATAAATGATTATGATTCCAAAGAGTAAAGTCATTAAGTTTAGATGCTGAATTGAAATTACTACGCGATCTTCTTACAGCGTTGTTAAATATTAAGGTTTCTGACATCTTAAACCGTCCATATTCATCCGTGGTTGTTTTCGATGGAATAAGGCCGAGGAGTTCCGACTTGGGCATGGGTCAATCTTGTCTCGCATGATGTATGTGAATACTAGTATAGAATCCCGCAGTTAAATCTAGTATGTTTTGTTTTACATGCTGTCCGTTGCACATTTTTACAAAACCAAACATAGGTTAAAGCTGAACTCTCACAGATTAACCTTTTTTACAACTTTTTTTTTATTTTTTTTGTCTTGGAAAGAGCACATTTTTGCGTAAATATCTGCAAACCAATGATATAATATTGCTGACAAAAAATCAGATCGTAGATTTTCATATTTCCGTTTGAAAATTAATGTTTTATGGCTTAAACAGTTACTAACGGTTTAAGAAATAGGCATAACACATCATTTTTTGAACTTGTATATAAAAATCTGCGTTGTACTTTTTGTCAGCAGTCTTATATAACTACCTTCCATGGATTTTCGTAAAATGGCTCGTTCCAAGACAAAAAATAAAATTGTTGTCAAAACGTTCAATCTGTTAGAGTGCAGCTTTAAATTAGACTGATTCATTTAACAACATGTTTATGATCACAACATTGGAGGTATAAGGGCGGTTTACATTGTCAGAATTATAAAAAAATACATGTTAAAACACTACAATTAATACATATTATTATTATTCATTTTACGAACTACTTTTACCGATGCAACGGCATATATCTGGCATACATCATCATCGTCATTATATTCATCATATTCATCTATTCATCATCATCAGCAGCAGCAGCAGCAACAACAACAACAACAACAACAACATCCATCAAAATACAGCAAAACACATATATTTGTGTTCTTGACCAGCCTTGAGATTAAAACTGAACCATGTAAAGTTTCTTACCTGAGTTACAACCGTTTACCATGTCAATTTCAACTGACCCCATTCAGCGATATTTCTTTTCTCCAAGTTTTGATAACCTAATTCATTTTTTTTTTCATTAAAAAAAAACGTTTGGAAAATGTTCAAAATTCTTCTGATAGATTGTAGATTTGTTTACGTCTTGATTATGATAATACCTTTATCGCGATAGTGTCATATTTTTCCATCTTTGTTTTACCTTTTTCATAGGTTTTCCAAGGAAAAAAATAATAATAAAGTTACTTTTCTGTCTCGCCATCGAGTATTTAAGATATGAGAAAATGTGTGTTTTCATTGATTCAGTTAGACATGTAATTTTCCGCTCGGTGCTAAGCGCACAGTTTATGCCGCGTTTATTCACGAGAGAGTGGGAACCAAGCACCCAGGCCGGGAATAAACATCGACCATAGGGGACGCCGGGACGTATTTACGCGCATTTGACGGTAATGTCTTTGACAATTATGTGAAACAACAATTATTTGTACACCAGTAGTGTTATGTTAGTTTATTAATCCTACAGAAAAAAATCTGCTCGCTCTGACAATGGCATATATATATGGATGATATACGTCTGGCTTTTCGATTTCTGTTTTTGTATAAGGAGAAACAAGTTTGAAATAATTATAGAAAAATGAATGCTTGCATTAATACTTAAGGATGAACATTCATTTAGAATATTGTTGAATCTCTCTGATCGGTGGAGCGGGTGCCTGTGCCGTGACAGTCACGTGGCGGCCGTTGAACGGCAGTGACAGCTGGGGACCATGACAGTCCGTCCATCACCGCCGCCGGGCCTGACATGCAGGTTCTAAATGATTGTTTTAACACACCACTTTCTGCTCATTTATGGGTTATGCATATGAAATAATATTCCATATTTCAAGATACTGACATCAAAAGATCCAAGTCTTTTACTTCATTTTCGTCTTTGTTCTAGAGGGTGTTTTCTCTAGATTTGCACGTGTGTGTGTGTGTGTGTGTGGGGGGGGGTGCGTGTCCGTGTGCGCGTGCGTGTGTGTGTGTGTGTGCGTGCGTGCGTGCTACTAAAACTACTGCTGCTGCTGCTGCTTCTACTACAACATCTACTACTTACAACAACAACAACAACAACTACTACTACTACTACTACTACTACTACTACTACTACTACTACTACTACTACTACTACTACTACTACTACTACTACTACTTCTACTACTACTACTACTACTACTACTACTACTACTACTACTACTACTACTACTACTACTACTACTACTACTACTACTACTACTACTACATCAACGACTACTACTACAAAAACTACTACTACTACTACTACTACTACTACTACTACTACTACTACTACTACTACTACTGCTACTACTGCTAGTAGTAGTAGTAATACCAATAATCCTGCTATTATTAGCTAATAATACTAATAATACAAATGATTATAATAATAATAATACAAATGATGATGATAATAACAATAATAATAATGATAATTAGTCTATTTCATAGTTGCGAAAGAACGACCAGATTGTTTTTACCAAAGATTCACTTAATGCTTGTTTTCTTTCATACAAATATCGTTTAAAGTAAAAACAACCAATTTGTTATTACATACTCATTATTTTTACCAATCAATTCAACGATCCCTGCCTGGATCCCTTTCCTTCCTTGGCGGAGTGTTTGTTCAAAGGCGGCACGACGTCAACTCCGATTTGTGACCGGGCCCGTCAACTGTCACTGGAGCCCCGCCGACAGAAACTCGACACTCCGGCCTTGCTGGGTAAACACATTAACAGATCTTCCTGGAGGATTTCAACACATAATAATTGCATGAGGAACTTGAGACCTGATTATTTTGACAAACGAAGATCCCCGAGTTATGATATTGTGAGAGATTGGCAATGAGAGATGTGTAAATACGGTAGAACTTCACTCGATGGAAATCTGTAGAAATGTCTTCCAAAAACAACAGTTAGCTTTCGGTATTCCGTACAACACAAGGACGACTTTAAAGTGATTGTTAGTTTGCACTTGAATGAATTACACGCGGGAAGATTCTAAATAAGTGCATGTACAACCAGGGGCGGATCACGACGTTGATGTTAGAGGCGTAACATTTTGACTTGCATCCCTCGGGTCCTACCCTAAGACCATTTTAACTGTTTCTAGTCCGAACTGATCCATTTTGGGCGTCCTCGGTACTTTTTTCTCATATATGAAAATAAAAAGTAAACTTGGACTATTTTACCTGAATTGAAGTACATTGTCTATTTAAAAAATATAAATAAGACAAATTATTACTATTTAGATCTCTACAATCTTCCCAATGAGATGGATTTTCTATGCAAGAGGCGCCCATCTTGGTGGCCATCTTGATTTTTTCAACACTTTTCATAAATGGAAGTCATCTTCCAACATGACCAGTTACAAAGATTTAAAGCGGACCGGACATTTTTCTAAGATACTGGTACCTGGGCCACTGAAAAATTTGACTTCTATGATCAACCCAAGTAAATCTGGCCCCAATTTCTCGAAACTTCTTAAGGCTTAACAGGCTTAAGTCGCTTATTTCAATTAGCCAAAATACATACTCATAATGGATTTTGATAAATGAAAAATGGCTTCTTCTAATTAGCATACAGATTTTTCTTGTATAATTTCTAATAACTCAAACTAAAAGAAGTAAATATAACGCATATTATAGAAAAACAACAAATAGTGAGTTTAGCTTAATCCTGTTATAAGGGACTTAAGACGTTTCGAGAAATTGAGGCCATATAGTTATAAAATATATACGCCTTTATATATGATACTTTTCTCGGCAACGTGGGCACATATTCCCCACTTAAAAAAAGCGAAAAATATCGCTGATATTTTTTATCTGTTCACAAAACATATTTTGTTTTGTTTCGATCATCAAAGTCAAATGAGATAGAAATAATAATGCATTTAAATAAAACAAACAAAAAACTTTAAAACATTGCACCAACCAATATTGTTCGCCTTGAAAGATACAGTCAGATTGGTTCGAGTTTGTCAAACAGTTTACCCGTGCTTGGAAGTTATGATTTACGAGGCGGTGTACCACAAGGGTTTAGTTCTGCACTGAAGCGCTTCGTTACAAATGATTTCCAAATGCTCCCGTCCCAGAAGAAAGTTAACAATCCTGAAATTACTGCGGATAAATCTCCACTCCGACTGGCGGGCCGTCATGTGGACTGACAGGCCGACATCCGTCATCCCGGAATATGACGGACAGGCGCCGGGCTGCACAATAATTATGAGGGAATAGATACCAGGTAAAAATGGAAGACGGCGTGGAATATGTGATTTATATCTATGAGTATCACATAATAGCTCTCAATTTTCAGCAAAATTTCATATAAATTATAAAATGTACTTCCGTCATTTTATTACGTTATGTTCGGTTCATTCAGTTCCGGTACCCAGGGGCGGTTCCGGAATTTTATGTAAAAGGGGTGCGACTTAGACCCGTGCGCCACCTCCACCATACAGGTATCGGATAATAAACGTTCTCAATGTGACATGGGGTATAGAACGTAATGACTCAATGAGCCTAACATAGGACATTTTGGCGTACACAGGCTTATAATTATGTTCTTTATAACAGTTCACAGTTCACTTGGACAACTTTCAAGGTAGGCGCGCGCCGGGTGGACCCAAAGCCCCAATCCCTATATAGTTATTTATGTGCAGAAGGGGACCGACCAGTACTCGCAACCATCTGGACATAATGGTCTGAATATATTTTTTTATACAAAAAAAAGACATCAGGCATATTAATGATAAAAAAAACAAGGTAGTGAGTGATTCGAGCTTTCCATTTATTCCATATGATGCATTTGTATATATGTGTGTGTGTACATTTTATTGTATTTACACAATCCAGCAAATATATGCATACAGTAATAACTCACTATATCGAACCCTATTTACTCGATGTTCTGGTTAAATCAAACTTTTTTCGATTTATTTCTGTTAGCTCATACACTTTTCGTATTTCGGTTATATCGAATGCTCGTTTACTCGAAGTTTTTTTCTTAGGTCCCAACGACTTCGACATAGCGAGACTCGAAGTTTTTTCTTACGTCCCAACGCCTTGGACATAGCGAGTTTTGTCAGTATATAAATATGTAATTATTGTACACTTTCAAATAGAATGTATATTCCGGAATAGGGACAAATAATGTTTAAATTTTCAATATCTCAGTAACAAATTCAATAACAGCCATAACAAAAACAATCTACATCTACCACGGGCGCCACACATTGTCTTTGATCACGTGACCTATTTTGTCTTCCGTGTTTTGACCAATGGAAATCTCGCCATCAGATGCTATAGAGTCATGCGACTGGGCGCCAGACGACACACTGAGGCTGGAAAACCCGGACTCGTCACTTCGGAAGCTTGAACCGGAAGAACTGGAGTGATGAATACTGACGGCACACTGGCCTTCTAAAAGTCGTGAGATCGGTGAGAACTCCGGGATCTCCACGTCGCCGTCCATTCGGTCATCAGCTCTTCTTGGCGTGGACATGAACATGTGCTGGTCCTGGGCTGGATAAGCTTGAGAAGACGACGCCTGAAACTTTGTTTCCAAAAGCCGATTCTCCTCGGCCGATTTCGTCTTTTCTACATACACGCCGTGGAGATGGTCGCTCACGCTGGTTGTCAGGCTTGTATCGGTTGCGTTGGTGGCGCCGAGGAGGGTTACGGTCTCCCGTGCGCAGTCCCGGAAACCGGCATTGTAGGAGGCGGCGGTGGCCTCAGAGGCAACTCTGGCGGCGCGTTGATGCTGCTGCAGCCGCGTCAGGTGGAAGACGGTGAGTTCCAGGACGTCCGCCTTGTCTACGCGAGTCATCGGCGCCATCTACAGAGACACACAAAACATGGTAAGATAAATGAACTTTTGATAAACAAACTACTGCTCTTTTATTAAATGTAAACTATCTCCACTTATATGGTTGAAATCAGTCTTTTTAATTCAAAGTTGTTGTTTTTTATCAAGAGAAGTCGATTCCGAAAATATTTAGTTCAACCATGATGTATTGCATTCCAATTTCGACAATAAGATACAACGTATCATTTTACTACGTCGTGCGCGTACATAGCACACTATAAAATCAGCACATCGGAAGTGGTGTGTGAGAAAGCTTACCTGTTGCCGGATGGTGTCGGCGATGAGGAGTTTAAGCCGGTCAATACTCGCGTTCATTCTCTCACGGCGTTTTCGCTCCAGTTGCGGCTTCCGAACCTGCGCGCGCATACAAACATATATGTGAGATTTGCAAATGTTATAATTACAACTTTTACACATAACACATATGTGGTAACGTATTATAACACTAGTCGTAGTTGCCTTGATCTATAATGTATTGAATATTTACAAAGATCTATTTCCTTCATACAAACTTGCACGAAATGGATATTTTTTATACATGGTTCTTATATTGTACGCACTTATTAATGGGACATGCATATGTTCTTGTTTTCCTGCCAAATAATGTTATTTTGCACTTACTTGGTGAAAAATTAAGAATACATACAAATTGCAATTACATTACAATTGCTTTTAAAACTCGAAAGGTCTTCAGCTGAATTTTTCCTATAATAAACCTTATGAACACATACTTTTGTAAAGAACTGCACCAATTCATACTAAAATAAACAAACAAAAAAATAAGAAAAACTCGATAGCTGCCTTCTTAAATTGTTGTCTCAATGTCGGCAACGTAATCGTTTTTTGGTGTTTTTTCGGAATAAATTAAAGTACAAGGTCACCTACCTTTCTCAGATACGAGGAGACCTCCCTCGGGGAATCACGCATATCAGCCATTTTGTTATATTTTTTGTAAGCCGGTACAACGTATAGAGGATTCAGCCAAAATGCAAAAAAGCAAATATTTACTGGTTATTTGGGAGTTTTTACTCGGTATATATATAGCACTAGGTACGCGTGTCATTTGTCACGAGAATCCAATTATCGCGTTCACGTGGACATCCTTAATTACCGACAAGGGCTGACAATTGGCTGAGTAAATGGTGAACAACTTTATGTAATTGAAGGTGCGAAGTGTGAATGACAAAACGAGAAATTGGTCTCAAATTAATTAAGAAGCTTGTTAATTATAACAACTCGCAATTATAATGAATTTTAATGAAATGCTTTTCTACATCCTTTAATTTGAAACTCCATCATGCAGGTTAGTGAAATTGTAATATATTGTTTTTTTAATGTATTAGCAACATTTGGTCTAGCGAGGCATTATCATGATAGTAATACTCAACGGAAAATACGTTAACTAGAAAAATGAGCCTATGCATATCAGAGTGAGTACCTATAAATTGCGTCATAATTGCTACGTCGGAAGGCAATATTTTGCTTCGAATGAAACCTTTAAACAAAGATAACTTCACTAATTTTACACCATTTTAAATGCAACATAGCGCAGTCTACGCCGCTTATGCAATGCCACCACCGGTCTATTACCCGAGTTTGATTGAGAGTTTAGTTTCTTAAAACACTTCGACAAACCTTTTCAAAATACGGCCGTCTGACGGAGCACTGTCAAAACATTATTTTGGAAACAGGTTTGTCGAAGTGTTTGATGAAACTAATCACCATATAAAACTCCTTCAATAAAACGAAGGCGCGACTCTTTAAGAGGCGTAGACTGCCCTTTGTTTTACTTAAAATGATGTAGTAAAAGAAAAGTTATCTTTGATTTAAGTCTTTATTTTAGGCAAAATATTGCCTTCCGACGTAGCATATATGACGTAATTTATCACGTGGTATACACATAGTGCATGTGCTACTTCAATGACAAATCGGACATGTATATAGAACAAATACTAAAACTATAAAAAGGTTCAATTTATTTCAGTATGAACTTACAACAATCGATATCACCAAAAAGAAATATGGTACAATTTTTTTTTTTGTTTTGGAGTAAGTGCATTTTCAAATTTCAAATTTTATTTAACTATAAAATAACTATTCATACTACTTTTATTTCACAAGTAAGAGTTTCCTTCTTGTATCTTTATGACCAAATTTAAGTAAGCACTTTCCCTATAATATCGTCAGTTTATTGGTTAGCACTTTCAGCACGACCTGAAACGTTTTGGTTAAGGTGGAATGCGACCCTGAACGATTTTTCGAGTTAATGTCCGAAAATTGGTATACGAATAGAACAGCATATGCCGAACTACCAACTAGAGACTGTTTTTACATTTCCAATATTCAGAACAGTTTTAAAATTAAGTCTTTATAGTATACTACTAGCATCAATATTAGGACGTATTTCGTCTTGCGTTCCACATTAACGCAAGGAAGGAAAAAAATCAGGACCGTGTAACACCCAAAACAATGAAGATCGAAAACAATACTTTTTTAGCGTTTTACTCATTGTGTTTACCTCTAAACGATGATCTGTCTTGCTTTTCTGGGAGAAAAGTTGGCAGGTAAATAAAATTCTTCAACTACTAAACAATCAGAGATCAAAAGAACTCGTTTCCGACACCACTTTTTTATTTCATTACTTTTACAATGACTAATGGGATTTCTGGTTAAGTTTATAAAAATCTTTATTTCCTTCAGCTCATTTCTGTAAATTTTGCAGGAAGTCAGAGTGATTTCAAAAACAAGGTAGTGTATCCAGCTTTCCATTTATTTCATAGTATACATATGAAAATGTACAATATGGACATATACATATAAATATATCTGTTGGATAGTGTACATACTACATATGGTGTATACCCGGATAGGGGCATATAATGATCACATTTGCAATTTCTCAGTAACAAATACAATAACAGACATATAAAATCAATTTACCACGGGCGCCACAAATTGTCTTTAATAACGTGACCTATTTTATCTCCCGTGTTTTCACCAATAGAAACTTCGCCTCCAAATGCTAGAGAGTCACGTGACTGGGCGCCAGATGACACATTGAGACTGGAAAATCCGGACTCGTCGCTGTTGAAGCTTGAACCTGAAACGCTGGAGAAATGAATGCTGACGTCACACTGGCCTTCTAAAAGTCGTGAGATCGGTGAAAATTCCGGAGTATCCATGGGTGATTTGTGACTGTCTATTCGGTCATCAACTCTCCTTGGCGTGGACATGAACATGTGCTGGTCCTGGGCTGGATGAACATGAGTAGACGACGACTGAACCTTTGTTTTTGTAAGCCGACTCTCCTCGACCAATTTCGTCTTTTCTATATACACGCCGTGGAGATGGTCGCTCACGCTGGTTGTCAGGTTTGTATCGGTTGCGTTGTTGGTGCCAAGGAGTGTTACGGTCTCCCGTGCGCAGTCCCGAAAACCGGCATTGAAGGAGGCGGCGGTGGCCTCAGAAGCAACTCTGGTGGCGCGTTGACACTGCTGCAGACGCGTTAGGTGGAAGACGGTGAGTTCCAGGACGTCCGCCTTGTCTACTCGAGTCATAGGTGCCATCTACAGAGACATACAAAACATGGTAAGATATACGGAAAATAATGAACAAACTACTTCTCGTTTATATTATTTTATTCAAGTGAAATAGTTCTACTGATATGGTAAAAATTAGTTTTCTTTAATTTAAAGTTGTCGTTTTTAATAATGGAAGTCGAATTTTAAAATATTTTGTTCAGCCATGATGTATTGTAATCCAATTATAACAAAAAGATCCAACGTATCTTTTTACTACGCCGGACGCGTACATAAAGCACAAAAGGTGGCATGTGAGGGGGCTTACCTGTTGGCGGATGGTGTCGGCGATGAGTAGTTTGAGCCGATTAATACTCGCGTTCATTCTCTCACGGCGTTTTCGCTCCAGTTGCGGCTTCCGAACCTGCGCGCGCATACAAAAATATACGTGAGATGTGCAAATGTTATAATTACAAGTTGTACACATAATACATATGTAGTAATGTAGTATAGCACAATTCGTAGTTGCCTTGATCAATATAGTATATATATATATGTATATATACTGTACCGAATATTTACATATTAAATTTATTTATTTATTACAAACTTGCTCGAAATTGATGTATGTTTTTATTTAATGGTTCTTATATTGTGCACTTATTAATGGGACATTGGTTATTGTTTTTCTGCAAAGTAACGTTATATTGCATTAACTTGGTGAATATTTAAGAAAACATACATTTATACAATTACATGACAATTGTTTCCAAAACTCAAAATGTCTTCTGCTGAGTTTTACCTATAATAAACCTTATGAACGTTTTTTTTGTGAATACCTGCACCAATTCATAGAAAAATAGACCAACACAATTTTTAAAAAAATCAATAGCTGCCTTTTGAAAGAGTTGTCTTAATTTCGGCAACGGTATCGTGTTTGTTTGTTGTTTTTTCGGAATAAATTAAAGTAGACGGTCACCTACCTTTCTGAGATACGAGGAGACCTCTCTCGTGGAATCACGCATATCAGCCATTTTGTTATTTATCTATTTTTTGCTAAAGAGCAAGCCGGTAAAACCTATATAGTAAAATTCGACCAAAATGAAAAAAGCAAATATTTACTGGTTTGGGAGTTTTTACCCGGTATATATATAGCACCAGGTACGCGTGTCATTTGTCACGAGATTGCAATTATCGCTTTCATGTGGACATCCTTAATTACCGACAAGGGCTGACAATTGGTTGAGTAAATGGTGGACAACTTTAAGTAATTGTAGGTGTAAAGTGTGACTGACAGAACGGAAAATTGGTGTCAAATTAATTAAGAAGCTTGTTAATTATAACAGCTCTCAATTGAAATGATTTAATTTTAATGAATTGTTTTACTACATCCTTTAATTTGCCGTCATGCATTTAAGTGAAATAAAATATATTGGTTTTAATGTATTCGCATGGGTCAATCTTTATGTTACTTCAATGACAAATTGGACTTCATGTATACAGAAAAATACTTTTACTCTGTATGATGCAATTTGATTCAGTGAGAGATTTTAAAAATCAATCTCATTTAAAAGTAAGATGTGGTAAATATCTGTTCGAACATATTTGATTTTGGAAATGAACAATTAAAAAAAAGTATTTTTTTTTTATATTTATAAAATAAAAATAAGGGTATCCATCTGTGTCAGTTTTCATTGGAAAATCTTCGAGTAAAATATATTATTTTTATAGTTTTAAGTTTCAAGTTTTATTGGCACTATCGTTCTTAGGCCATGAATAATACACATAGAATGAGTTGTACACAAATTGAAAAGGATACAAATACAAAAAAAAACATTTTCACAAGTATTTATTGAACACAACAGAACATGTATATAATGTCTGGTATTATCTAACTATGAAGCAATTGCATCAATGCTGACAAAACGTCGAAGCAAAGCATTGTAAACACATTTTGACAATTATCTTATAGTGTACGTTTTTTGAAGAAATTATAACCCTACATTTATTCAAGGTATTCAAAGAACTGGAAATATTGTATTGTAGACGTAAATCATAGTAAAAAGAACAACTAAGAATACCATGCAAATAAGATTTAACCATATTAGTTTGGCATAGTGTACATTATCGTTCTCGAAGCAAACGTGCAACATTATTGTTCATTCCAACTTTTATTCCAAGAATCGTATTCTCGATAATTCAATTCTATTTTTATAATTTTAATTTCAATCAAGAAACTTTTAAAAATAAAACTTGAATTGTTTACAATAGTTTAACATCGGTTGTAAATAAATGGTATCAGTCCAAAGCTGTACTTATTGATCGGAGAAAAAAGTTATAAAATACGCTCAAAATGCACAATTTCAGGCTAAATACTGATTTTTTAGGGGGAGTACCCAACATTTTAAACCTTTTAAATTTCGGTTCTGATCAAAGGGATGTGCACCAAAGTTGTGCTTTCTTTAACGCCAATTCCTGGATTCACCACTGTATGAGTGTTTAACACATTCTTAACAGAGTTAAGCCAGTTATCCTTAGCATTGCAGTGAACAAAACTAACAGCTTAAACTTTTTATTAAGTAAACACTTAAGGGGATTCAACTAACTTATTTTATTATGATAACTGAAGCCAAACATGCATGGGTGAGTGTCAAGAAGTGCAACAAAAAAAACTTCAAAGAGTTGAATAGCAGGAACAAGAGCAATAGCTCTTCTTACTGTAGAATAATTAGTTTGACACGAGTTAAGCTTTTATGAAGAGTAACAAACTAGGTGCTCAACTACATTATTGCAATCTTGTATCAATATAGCACCTTGACCAACGTCACTGACATCTACAGCCAACTTAAATATTTCAAAATATGGGGCCAAGAGAGCTGGTGTACTCTTAGAATGGCTTTCAGTCTACCAAAAGTATTTTGACATGAACTTAAATCCCTTCTCAAGCAAATGTGGCAAAGGTTCTGCAATTACGGAAAAGTTATTACAGAATTTCCGATAACAACCAGCCAAACTAAGAAATCAGGGAAATCACAGATGCTCTGATCTTAGGTTTAAATTGACCTCATCCCTCAACACGACTTCAAAACGTTCCAGAAGAATGCTAAACTTTTGCAATATTGAAAAAGAAAAGAAAGATCTGATTTTATGAAGATGTTCATTCCATGTATTGGAGTAAATGTTGACATAATTGATGAATGCGTCACAACCAGCAAGACAACATATCACCATATCAACAATCCGCAGGGGTTATTCTTCATCCCAAATGGCAAACCCTCGTTCTGGAATACTAGTTCGCCATCAGGTGTTACAAAGGCTAATATCTCCTTAGCATGGTATGTAGGCTGAATTTGTCAGACTTCTTTGAGAAGATCTAATGTGGTCACATATTTAAAAAAAGAAAATGATATGGGAAATGAGTTCGTTTTGGTCACTTAGGTCACTTTACGGCTTTCTACGTCGCCACACTTTGTTAGTTCCGTTTGGGTTCGGCACGAGGATACACGGATACAAAATGTAGCTGTACTTTATCATGGTTCAGTAAAGTTTTTGTCCAACAAATTGCTGTTTCAAAGAATTGATTTTGTACGGATGTTGCTTTACTGGCTAATGTCTTCCACAACGACAATCATTATACTAGTACATTGTATCCCTTCTTGTTGCAATATAAGACAAAAAGGTGCTCATATAAATCTAACAGTTGTTTTAATTCGTAGGTTTGTGGTGGTACCAGGTGATCAAATTTCTGGTCTAGATTGTTCAGAATGTCAGAGCTTTGTAGCTTAGCTGGACCAAGAGTTATAAATTAAAATATTATTACATTTGTGCTTTGTTTCTGTCATACATTTCCTGTGGAACAGAGTTTGCAATTTATAATGGTTAAGAAAAAATGCTATCTCTGTATACGTATTTTAGCTGGATTTTTCATCGAAAAATTACGGGTTATAGAATGGCGAAAACCGTCCGGGCGGGCGTTAACAATTCTACGTTGAACTTTTAATTTTATGTAATAAAATCAAGAGTTTTTATCCAATGGTTATCAAACTTGGTCAGACTATTTGTCGGCATGTTATCTTGAATATATATGAATATGGGTCATATCGGGTTAAAAACTAGGTCAATAGGTCAAATCTTTAGAAGAAATATTTCATGGTAATAAATTCAACAATTTTTAACAAATCTTGATGGACATTGTCAGGATGCTTGTCTGCAATATATCTTACAAATTTTTAAATATGGGTCAACCTGGGTCAAAATCTAGGTCACTTTGTCAATTCTTTTTTTCATATCTTGATGAAACTTGGTTAGAATATTTGTCTGCATAATATCTTGATTATTTTTTATATCGGGACAAATTCTAGGTCACTAGGTCCAATCTTAGAAAAACCTTTCATAAATTCAACAATTTTTGTCAAATATTTATGAAACTTGGTCAGAATATTTGTCTGCATAATATCTTGAAAGTTCTTTAATATGAGTCATCCCCGGTCAAAATCTAGGTCACAAGGTTAAATCTTAGGAGAAGGAATTCCACGGTCATAAAAAATCATTAATTTTTGTCAAATCTTTATGAAACTTGGTCAGAATATTTGTGTACATGAAATCTTAGATGATAAAGTGGGTCATCTAGGGTCCAAAACTAGGTCTCTGGGACAGATCTTATTGGAAAAGCTGATGTATTTATAAAATGTTCATTTTTCAGGTTATTTGTATGAACGATATCTCCGATAAGTATAAATATGGGTCTTTTTGGTTAAAAATACTAGGTCACTAGCTCAAATCCTAGGTTTGCAAAATTTCATTGTCAAATAAAAAATCCGGCTTTAATGTTAATGTTAACTAAGATCACTGTGTATGGACCAAACTATCTATCATGTAGATGTTTGGCATGTATAGGCAGAAGAACCAGACTCATCATACCTTTATTTCATCTTGGTCTGTGACATTTTGAGATTAGACCCTGCAACATCACATGCCTTTGGCAACTTGTTTCTGAAGTCAGACACATACTAAAGCAAACTAAATGAAGTTTCGATTTCTGACAGGAGCTTTTCTTTCAGAAGTGTTAATGGTCCGCGAATAGTTCGGCCAATTTTTCAAATGGACTTAAACCAAGAGACTCCTGTACAGATTCTATTACTTTAAATAATGGCAAATGGATGTCAGCATGACTGTTTCATACGTTTCAATGTCTCTCTAAAGCACCTTGACTTTTAGAGTGATAAGCTCGCCTTATGACATATATTGTTTGATCCCTATTTCGTACATGACCTGTTGGAAAATGTCAAAAGTTTAAATGCCTGATCGGACTGGACCGATTTTGGTTTTAATGTACCTTTCAGGAATAACTTCAGGGAAGCGTGTTGAAGTACAAATGATTGTCAAGAGTTATTCAGAACCTGACCTTCTTCCAGGTACATTATATTATGATCCTAATAAAATGTGCAAGGTAGGAATATGCTGTTGATTAGCCTATGGCATTTTCTGGTTAAGTTTTCTTATCATCTGATCAGTTTGGCAGTATTTGCAGTACCTTCAACCATATGCTTTGAGGTCAGGTTAATAGAAACGTTTAAGTGTGTTATCATATTAATACCTAAATGCCTGGACATTTGTGTTTCATGTGTTTTACCTTAGTATTTCCGGGTGAAATGACTTTAGGGCCACAAACTGGGGTGCTTCAATCGATCAAAATCTGTAGAAATGTATTCCGTAATCAACAGTTAGCATAAGATATTCTGTTTAACAGATAAACGTCCTTACGTTTAAAATAAGCGGAATATAACTTGCTTTCCCTGGCGTTCGAAATATCGGCTTTATATCAATATACATGTATATATAATGATAGCATGAACAGTTCACTTGAACAGTTTAAAGATGGGTGCGTGCCGGGTGCGACAAGTAAAAGAGATCGTTTTTAGCTAGCCTGTTGTTTGGTTATTCCTGAGTCAGTGCAGCTTTTTGAAAGATATAGCATAACCATGCACTGTATTATAGAGTATTGCAAAGTTTGACTAAACACGCAATATCTTTCAGTTTAAATATGTTCACCCCTAAAAGGTGACGAAATACCATGTTCTGTATAATAAGATGTATTGTAGGGCACCAATATATAACGGCAACTGAATTCTTGAGAACATTCGTTTAGGCTATAATGATCAGACTTTAAAGTAAGAAAGACAGGTTTGCTGGTGGCTTGTTACTAATGGCTCTTATAGAATATAAAAATACCAAGTTTAATGAAATATCATTATCACATTATTATTTAACATACTAGAAGAACATAATGAACTATAAAATAACTCTTCATACTACTTTTATTTCACAAGTAAGAGTTTCCTTTTTGTATCTTTATGGCCAAATTTAAGTAAGCACTTTCCCTATAATATCGTCAGTTAATTGGTTAGCACTTTCAGCACGACCTGAAACGTTTTGGTTAAGGTGGAATGCGACCCTGAACGATTATTCGAGTTAATGTCCGAAAATTGGTATACGAATAGAACAGCATATGCCCAACTACCAACTAGAGACAGTTTTAAAAATAAGTCCTCATAGTATACTACTAGATTAGCATTAGGACGTACGTCGTCTTGCGTTCCGCATTAACGCAAGGAAAGAAAAAAAACAGGACCCTGTAACACCCAAAACAATAAAGTTCTAAAACAAGGTGTATACTTTTTTAGCATTTTACTCGTGGTGTTTACCTCTAAACGATGATCGGTCTTGCTTTTCGGGGGAAAAAGTTGGCGGGTAGATAAAATCTTATAACTATTAAACAATCAGAGATCAAAAGAACTCGTTTCCGATACCACTTTTTTATTTCATTACTTTTACAATGACAAATTGGATTTCTAGGTTAAGTTTATCAAAATCTTTATTTCTTTCAGCTCATTTCTGTGAATTTCGCAGGAAGTCAGAGTGATTTCAAAAACAAAGTTGTTTATCCAGCTTTCCATTTATTTCCTATTATATATATGAAAATGTACAATTTGGACATACACATAAAAATATATATATCTGTTGGATAGTTTGCATACTATAAATATGGTATATACCCGGATAGGGGCATATAATGATCACATTTGCAATATCTCAGTAACAAATACAATAACAGACATATAAAATCAATTTACCACGGGCGCCACAAATTGTCTTTAATAACGTGACCTATTTTGTCTTCCGTGTTTTCACCAATAGAAACCTCGCCTTCAGATGCTAGAGAGTCACGTGACTGGGCGCCAGATGACACATTGAGACTGGAAAACCCGGACTCGTCGCTGTTGAAGCTTGGACCGGAAGCGCTGGAGAAATGAATGCTGACGTCACACTGGCCTTCTAAAAGTCGTGAGATCGGTGAGAATTCCGGAGTATCCATGGGTGATTTGTGACTGTCTATTCGGTCATCAACCCTCCTTGGCGTGGACATGAACGTGTGCTGGTCCTGGGCTGGATGAACATGAGTAGACGACGACTGAACTTTTGTTTTTGTAAGCCGACTCTCCTCGACCAATTTCGTCTTTTCCATATACACTCCGTGGAGATTGTCGCTCTCGCTAGTTGTCAGGCTTGTATCGGTTGCGTTGTTGTCGGTGAGAAGGTTTACTGTCTCCCGTGCGCAGTCCCGGAAATCGGCATTGAAGGAGGCGGCGGTGGCTTCATAGGCAACCCTGGCGGCGCGTTGATGCTGCTGCAGCTGCGTCAGGTGGAAGACGGTGAGTTCCAGGATGTCCGCCTTGTCTACGCGAGTCATCGGTGCCTTCTGCAGAAACGCACAAAACATTTTTAGATATACGAACATTTGCTACACATATTTCAAAGTTTGTTCAAGATACACTTTTTGGACTTTAATATTATTTCAAGTTATTCAATAATAAAAATCACCACCAATAAAGTTAAAATGATCCTTGTTCATTTCATTTGTACTCTAATTTAAAATTTAAAATAAGTCGAATTTGAAAAACAATTCGTTCAGGCTTAAGCCTGCATGCAAATTTTGACTTTAATTTCCAACATGTTTTTTACTATCCTGGAGCATGCATAGCACACTATAAAATCAGTACACAGGAAGAGGCGTGTGAGGACTTACCTGTTGGCGGATGGTGTCCGCGATGAGTAGTTTAAGCCGGTCAATACTCGCATTTATTCTTTCCCGGCGTTGACGCTCCAGTTGCGGTTTACGAACCTGCGTGCGCATACAAAATTAAATGTAAGATAATATGCAAATGATATATTATAATATTACATATAATATACATGTGGTAATATTTTTCAGCAGTCGTAATAACCTTGGTCAACGTACGTGCATATCTACTGTTCTGACTATATGCATGTGTTTCTTCTTGCATTAAATTCGTGTATTTTATCTTTTTAGAACTCCACTATTTTATTCAAATACTAACGTCAACAAAACAAAATTTATAAAAAACGGCTCTGTAGATGCCGTCTTAAAGACATGTCTCACTGTCTACAACGTAATTGTGTTTTATTTCGGATCAAAGCACAAGGTCACCTACCTTTCTGAGATACGAGGAAACCTTTCTAGGAGAATCACGCTTGTCAGCCATCTTTTTTAGGGGTTTTTTAATACAAAATAAACGAAAACGTAAAGCTTTGGTTATTGTTTTTGCTAATGAAACGTATACAAGTTGCTAGCTTTTTTTCAAGTCAATTCAATCAAAATGCAAAAGGCAAATATTTACTGGTTTAACTGTTATTCCCGGTATATATAGCACTTGATACGCGTGTCATTTGTCACGAGAGTTCAATTATCGCTTTCACGTGGACATCCGTAATTACCGACAAGGGCTGATAATTGGTTGAGTAAATGGTGGACAACTTTAAGTAATTGAAGGTGTAAAGTGTGACTGACAAAACGATCAATTTTTTCTCATATTAATTAAGAAGCTTGTTAATTCTTAACAACTCTCAATTGAAATGATTGGACTTTAATGAAATGCTTTACTACATCCTTTCATTGGAAACTCCATTATGCAGTTTATTGAAATTATAAACTTAATAAAATATAGATATTCGCAATGTTTGGTTCATAGTGAAACCAAATGGAAAGTTAATACATTGAAGGTAATTCATTCATCAATTATACAAAACAAAACTGCCGGTAAAGCTTCTTTTGAATGATTCAAATTTTAAGTTAAGATATCTTGAAAGTTTTAACCGAGAGTTTTCTTACATGCATATTATATTATTTAAGATTTTTTTATAAAATGGCTATATGATCGTAGTAAAATTTTGTTTTTATTACCCCCTTTTAATATATCATACCAACATTATAGCGTCGTTTTGAGTTATTCAAAAAGGTAATCTATGCAAAAATATTGTAATGAATAACCAATATTAATTGAACATTGAAATGATACCGATGTCAAATATGCACTTACATCTGTGCATCCTTATAATGGATAATTAACCTGAAACATTAATGGTGTTGTTGCTCACGTTACTTTAATGACAGCATTCTTATGAAAAACTACAGAAGCCAGCTCAGTTGCCAAAAGTTTAAACATACATCCCGTTTAATGGTACAGGGTAAACGCCAACGACATGGAACACAAAAACAAAACAAAATCACAAACAATAAATATGGAACAACAGCACAAAACTCCACAAACAACACAGTGCAAATACACCATGTAAAATAATCTAGGTGTGTTTATCAAAGATGGTTAGGTACCGCCTTGGAACGGTCAGTAAAATTTACTGGGGCTCTCAACCAGTTTGCGTGCACAACATCGCTCTTTTCCCAAAGGTAAATCTAATCAAAGTATGCATTAACTTTAGGAACTTAATTAACTACATGTATATAGAAAAAATACTTTAACTTTAATGAATTCAAATATATTCAGTTAAATAAATTGTTTGAGAAATTTAAAAAAACAAAAAACATTTCTATTGAATAAACAGATTAAGGTAAATACACCTTCGAAAATATTTATACAATGAATAATAAATTTGAAAGTAAAATATATTATAGTTTTGATAACCTAAAATATTAAGGCTTTCAAACATTCTATTTGAAAGTGAAATGCTGAGTTTTTAATGCATTGTAACTAACAAAAAGTTAATATTGTTGTAAAAAAATGTTATGTTTTTATGAAGTAAACATTTAAGGGAATTAATCTAAAAATGAATGTTTGAATACGTATGTGAAAAACTACAGAAACAAACACAGTAGCCAAAAGTTTAAACATAAACCCTGTTTAATGGCACTGGGTAAACGCCAAAGACATAGAACACACTGTTTAAAACGTTATTGTCTCGTGGATCTACCGTTATGTGTTTTACGGCATGTTAGACATCATTTTGAGATCGTACTTAAAATTGAAATCGAAGACAAAAATATAGCCTACTTTGAAAAATATAATAGTTTGTATAATTATTCTAATCTAAGGCAATGTTTAGATATCAAAACATGAAATATTGAATATACGTGATAAAAAATTGTTGTCTCGAAAAAGTATGTTTAAGCCATACTACAAAACATATATGTATTATATCATTGGCGAGTGCATGGAATAATTATAATTTTAAAAGGTTGCATTTATCAATTCATTTTTGAGAAATATTAACAATTTATGTCTGCTATGCCATGATTGTTTTTTATGTCTATATCATTGTGTAAAAGTGATATTTGAATTATTTATTGTATATATTCTGTAACGACCACCAAACCCAATGGAGTAAAAGTGACCAGCAAAAAACTTTAAACGACAACATTTATTCACTAGGATTTTTATAAAAGTAATTTAAACTAAGTAATGCTAAAATTTAAAAACCTATAAAAAGAAAAATGCTCAAAGTCAAAAAGTTCACTTAAAATCTTCACTGATACTGGTACTTTTTATGTCCACATAATAAATTCCGCAATAAAATATTAACGCACTATATGAGCACTAGTTAGATCCATAAGCAATTTTCGGAATAAGTCCCACAAAAATCTTAAACGAATTCCTCATAGACTTATTGAATTAAATCCGAGATTTACAAAAATCTGCTGGCACTGCTGAAACTTTTAAAAAAAAACTTTGGTATGACAAAAAGACTCAAGATTAGATTATAGTATACCAAACAAGAATGTGCAAGAACCATTATAATTTTAAAATATTTGTTTATTCTAAAACGTCTAAACATAGGACTAGCGAATTCGGGGGGTCGCCCCGCCTAAAATCGTCCAAGTTTAATCTCCAATGTACCAGAAAAAAGTAATATAAATAAACCATTTTTGACTAGAAAATGATTTTATGGTAAGGAGTACACCCTATAACCCCCCTGCCAACATTTTAAACCAAACAAATTTATTTAGGTTCTAAGTGAGTAATGCAAGTCATATGGTTGCGCCCCCGATAACGCCAAATCATGGAGCCGCTCCTGCAAATACTAAATATAAAACTCAAGAACACTCTTAACAAATCCTGATAAAAGCATTCTGAAACATCATAGGGGAAGAACATTTTTTTTCTTTAATGCATCCAGTTCACTCAAATATGGAACTAAAATATTTAGCAGTAAAGCACTGAATTTAATATTCATATGCATGTAACACTTCCCGTCTTCTAGAAAAAGAAAGTAATATATCTTTCTTTTTAAAAGGTATGTTTTAGAAATGGATACGGAGAGTGAGTGTAACACATGCATTAACAAAACTATTATACCATTGTAATATCATATAACATATATATTTTAGAATCATATAACATATATATTTTAGATGAAACTTTAATTAACATATGGTAATACCGCAAACTACGAACGGGGCAGTTCATATGGAAATATAGTTACCTCTCCCCCTTTATATGTATAATTTCAATATAATGTTCCTGCTACAACAAAGCTCAGCAGCCTTTTATTTTTTATTTTTAATGCGTACACGAAACTAAGGGGATTGTTATCACTGTTAAGACAACAATGGGTGAGTGTGAAGAAGTGAAGAAAATAACTTGTCAAACTGTTGAATAGCAATAACAAGAGCAAGAGCTTTTTCTACTGTATAGTAATTTGCCTGATGTTTTTTTTATCCTTTTGGAAAAATAACAAACTGGATGCTTAACCACGTTATTCTCCTATTGTATCATACAGGACCTTTGCCAATGTCACTGGCATCTAAAGCCAATTTAAAATACTTGTCAAAATCTAGTGTCAACAGAACTGGTTCAATATTATGAGGGTTTTTTCAGATTTTTCGATAAAAACTAGCTATACAAACTTATTGCATCAGTTGTAGTTTACGTGCAGGCACAGAAAAATCAGAATAGCTTTGACCTTTGCATCTATAAGTTTGACTTGACCCTTTCCCACAACACGACATAAAAATGGTACAGAAGCATGCCAAAATTATTTTTGCAAGATTAATGGTCGACTTGAGTTCAGTGAATGGCACGAAGAAAGCCCTGATTTTACGAAGATGGGCATTGCATGGGTCAAAGTAAATGATGACATCATCGGTTTATACGTCAGATCATGAAGACCAGAGATAGTCGTATTAACAAGCCGCGTGCGAATTATTCATTTCAAATGGCATAAAATGTTACAAAGGCTTATGCAACAACAGGGAGGGCCATTTTCTTGGGAGGGGCATTTCCTAATGTTGTCATTGCTTGTGGCCCAACCCAGTTGTACAAAAAAAATTTTTTTCGAAACTATGTATATCACGTTTGTATATTATTTACAATAAAATACGATTAAAGCAGGCTTATATTTTACAGCATCGTATTATAAATTATATTCACATAGTTCACCAATTGTAGGTATGAGAATACACGGAGAGCTGCAAATGCACTAACTTTGTTCAATAAAGTAATTATGCAAGAAAATATTTTACTTCGTCTCAAACGTTAAGCTGTTAAAACGCATAGATTTTGTACAAAAGTTGTTTTACTGATCTAATGTCGTCCGCACCGGGAGTATAATAAATTGCATCTGTCCTTGTTAAAATGTAAGAAAATAGGCGCTCATATTCATCTATCATTTGATCTTTTTCGTCTGTCTATGGCGGTTCAAGGTGATCAAGGTACTTGCCTAGTTTGTTCAGAATGTCTGAGCTTTCAAGCTAAACTGGACAAGGACTTGTCATATTATCACAATCGTGCCCTGTTTCTATCATAAATGTTTTCTGACAGAGTTTACATCTGGCACTTGTTTATTAAAAGAGCTGTCTCTGTCTATGTGATCTTTAGCATGTTGACATGACACATTTGTTAAAAGAATGATTCGGCTATATTATTTATGCATTCATTATTCAATGTTGCTTCAATTCTAGTACTGTTTCAAGTATCTGGAATAAATGTATTGTAAATCCGATACCAAAGTCATCCAAGAGATCCATTGTCATAGAGAGGAATAAGTCTTGCCTCTTCAGTGTATAAAATTTTACTGTTCCATTTAAATGATCGGCTTAGTTATTGGGTCATGGCCAAAATTTACTAGGGGACGAACAGTGAGGTTACGTTTTCTGGAATATAGAAGTATAATAGACCAAATATCTAGTCTGACTAGCATTATTGACAACAGGAAAAACACAAATTATCCACATATGCAGCTTTTATTAATTTTAAAATAGCTCATGATTGTATTAATAGAGATAAACTATGGGCAAGGCTGTTTAGACTTGGAATATCCGGTGAAATGCTTCAGGCCGTTAAGTCGTTCTGTTCTTCCCTACAGAATGGTTTGATGTTTTAATGGTCTCCGACAAGGTTGCATTATGTCCCCATTATTATTCAATCTATTTGTAGATGACCTAGTTATGTACTTTAAAAGTTTAGATGTTGGCATTTCTTTTGAAGATGAGGAAATATATATTCTTTTATATGCAAATGACATTGTTCTTTTAGGTTCAAATGAAAATGACTTACAAATTAATACTCCGGAATGCTTTATCGTATGATATGACCATTCATGGTACTAAGAGTTACATAGTTCACTTTCGCTCTCAACCTGTCCAACGTATTTTTACAATTTTATTTGTGGCAGGAACAAATTAGATGTAGTCGTTAAGTAAACGTATCTTGGCATTGTTATCAACGAATATCTTTCTTATAATTTGACTGTTAAAGCTGTTGCTAAGAGTGCTAGCCGTGCCCTTGGTCTTATTATTGCTAAATGTAAACTTGTCGGTGGTATGCCTTATGACGCATTCACAAAGTTATATGATTCAATTGTATGGCCTATCATAAGTTACGGTGCATCTATCTGGGGAGTTAAATTGTTCCATGCATCAACGCTGTTCAAAACAGAGCATTGCGGGGTTTTTTCTGGGGGTAGCGAAATATACTCCCAATGATGCTGTGTCAGGTGAAATGGCATGGATGCCACCAATCTGTCGCGGGATTTTAGTCTAGGTTGTGTAACACACCTGTGTTTAGTGTAAATAAACGAAAAGCACTCTGGGCAAACAGCAAATATGCTCTGTCTTACTTTTACGGAAAACTCGTTTAAGGGGTAAAATTCTTCAACTATTAACAATTATAGATCAAAAGAGCTCGTGTCCGATACTCCTTTACTTCATTTGACTTATTTCGCAATGACAAATGTAGTTTCTAGCTTATATGTGTATTATAAGTGTACATGACCAATGCAAATCCTTATCTTTTTTGTGAATTTCACAAGTAGGTCAGAGTGATTTCAAATAGACTTACGGCCAAAAGCAAGGGAGTGTATCCAGCTTTCCATTTATTTCATGTAATACATATGCAAATGTACAATATGCACATAGCGTGGTTACTATAAATTGTGTATATACCGGGATAGGGGCATATAATGATCAAATCTGCAATATCTCAGTAACAAATACAATAACAGTAATACAAATACAATCTACCACGGGCGCCACACATTGTCTTTAATCACGTGACCTATGTTGTCTCTCGTGTTTTGACCAATAGAAACTTCGCCTTCAGATGCTAGAGAGTCACGTGCCTGAACGCAAGAGGACACATTGAGGCTGGAAAACCCGGACTCGTTGCTCTGGAAGCTTGAACTAGAAGAGCTTGAATGATGAATGCTGACGTCACACTGGCCTTCTAAAAGTCGTGAGATCGGTGATAACACCCTGATCTCCATGTGGCCGTCCATTCGGTCATCAGCTCTTCTTGGCGTGGACATGAACATGTGCTGGTCCTGGGCTGGATGAAAATGAGTAAACGACGACTGAATCTCTGTTTTCGTTAGCCGACTCTCCTCGGCCGATTTCGTCTTTTCTATATACACGCCGTGGGGATGGTCGCTCACGCTGGTTGTCAGGCTTGTATCGGTTGCGTTGGTGGCGCCGAGGAGGGTTACGGTCTCCCGTGCGTAGTCACGGAAACCGGCATTGTAGGAGGAGGCGGTGGCCTCAGAAGCAACTCTGGTGGCGCGTTCACACTGCTGCAGACGCGTCAGGTGGAAGACGGTTAGTTCCAAGACGTCCGCCTTGTCTATGCGAGTCATCGGTGCCTTCTGCAGAAAGACACAAAATTTGTTAGATATACGAAGATTTGATACACAATTTTTAAAGCTTGTTCAAGATTAAGCATTTTAGACTTTTATTTTATTATTTCAAGTAATTCATGTGTGAAATCACCACTGTTATAGTTAAAATTCGTCTTCTTTAATTCAGTTGTACTTTTATTTAAAATTTAAAATAAGTCAAATTTTAAAAATATTTCGTTCAGCCATTTATTGTATTGCATGCAAATTTTGACTATAATTTCCGGACGCATGCAAAGCGCATAATAAAATTACACCGGAAGAGGTGTATGAGGACTTACCTGTTGGCGGATGGTGTCGGCGATGAGTAGTTTAAGCCGTTCAATACTCGCATTTATTCTCTCACGGCGTTGACGCTCCAGTTGCGGTTTACGAACCTGCGTGCGCATACAAATAAATGTGAGATAATATGCAAATGATATATTATGAATATTACATATAATATACACATGGTAATATTTTTTAGCAGTCGTAATAACCTTGGTCAACGTACGTGCATATATTCTGTTCTGACTATATGCATTTGTTTCTGTTTAATCATTTGCATTACATTCCTGTATTTTATCTGTTTAAAACTCCACTATTTTATTCAAATATTAACGACAACAAAACAAAATTTATAAAAAAAAAGCTCTGTAGATGCCGTCTTAAAGACATGTCTCAATGTCTACAGCATAATTGTGTTTTATTTCGGATCAAAGCACAAGGTCACCTACCTTTCTGAGATACGAGGAAACTTCTCTCTGGGAATCACGCTTGTCAGCCATCTTTTTTAGTGTGTTTTTAAATAAAAAAAATAAACGACAAACGTAAAACTTTTGTAATTGTTTTTGCTAGTAAAAAGTAAAACTTTTGTTATTGTTTTTGCTAGTAAAACGTATTATAAGTTGCTAGTTTCTTTTCAAATCAAAATGCAAAATATTTACTGGTTAAACAGTTATACCCGGTATATATAGCACTAGGTAAGCGTGTCATTTGTCACGAGAGTTCAATTATCGCTTTCACGTGGACATCCTTAATTACCGACAAGGGCTGACAATTGGTTGAGTAAATGGTGGACAACTTTAAGTAATTGTAGGTGTAAAGTGTGACTAACAGAACGAGAAATTGGTCTCAAATTAATTAAATAGCTTGTTAATTCTCACAATTGAAATGATTGGACTTTATTGAAATGCTTTACTACATCCTTTGATTGGAAACTCCATTATGTAGTTTATTGAAATTATAAACTTAATAAAAAATAAGGTATTCGCAATGTTTGGTTCATAGTGAAACCGAACGGAAAGTTAATACATTGAAGGTAATTCATTCATCAATAATACAAAACAATGCTGCCGGTAAAGCTTCTTTTAAAAGATTCAAATTTTAAGTTAAGATATCTTGAAAGTTTTAACCGAGAGTTTTCTTACATATTCATTATATTATTTAAGATATTTTTTATAAAATTGCTATATAATCAGAGTAAAATTTTGTTTTTATTACTTCCCTTTAATATATCATACCATAATTATAGCGTCTTTTTGAGTTATTCAAAATAGCAATCCATGCAAAAATATGGTAATGGATAACCAATATAAATTGAACATAGAAATGACATCGATGTCAAAAATGTACTTACACAATCTGTGTATCCTTATGATCGATGAATAATCTTAAACATTAATGGTGTTGTTGCTCACGTTACTTTAAGGATAACATTCTTATGAAAAACTACAGAAGCCAGCTCAGTATCCAAAAGTTTAATCATACGTCCCGTTTAATGGTACAGGGTAAACGCCAAAGATATGGAACACAAAACAAAACAAAATCACAAACAAGAAATATGGAACAACAGCAAAAAACTCCACAAACAACACAGTGCAAATATACCATGTAAAATAATCTAGGTGTGTTTATCAAGGATTGTTAGGTACCGCCTTGAAACGGCCAGTTACATTTAAATGTACTGGGGTTTTAACCAGTTTGCGTGCACAACGTCACTCTTTTCCCAAAGGTAAATCTAATCAAAGTATGCATTAACTTAGGTTACTACATGTACGTGTATAAAGAAAAAGACTTTAACTTTAATGAATTCAAATACATTCAGTTCAAGAAATTGGTTGAGAAATAAAAAAAAACCACACACATTTGTATTGAATAAACAGAGTAAGGTGAATACATCGACGGAAGTATTTACTTTGACAATGAATAATAAATTTGAAGTTAAAATATATTATAGTTTTGATAACTTAATGAAATGATGAGTTTTTAATGCATTGTAACTCACAAAAGGTTACTATTGTTGTAAAAATAATGTTATGTTTTTTATGAAGTAAACATTTAAGGGAATTAATCTAAAAATGAATGTTTGAATACTTATGTGAAAAACTACAGAAACAAGCTCAGTAGCCAAAAGTTTAAACATAAACCTCGTTTAATGGCACTGAGTAACGACATTGAATACCATTTTTAAAACGTTATATATATTGTCTCGTGGTTCTACCGTTATGTGTTTTGTAGCGTGTCAGATCGTACTTCGAAGACAAACTAATTGAAATCGAAGACAAAAATATAGCCTACTTTGAAAAATATAATAGTTTGTATAATTATTCTAATCTAAGGCAATGTTTAGATATCAAAACATGAAATATTGAATATACGTGATAAGAAATTGTTGTCTGGAAAAAGTATGTTTAAGCCATACTAAAAAACGTATATGTATTATATTATTGGCGAGTGCATGGAATAATTATAATTTTAAAAGGTTGCATTTATCAATTCATCTTTGAGAAATAACAACAATTTATGTCTGCTATGCCGTGATTGGTTCTTTTTATGTCTATATCATTGTGTAAAAGTGATATTTGAATTATTTATTGTACATGTATATAAGTAAAGTTATTTATTGTATATATTCTGTAACGACCACCAAACCCAATGGAGTAAAAGTGACCAGCAATAAACTTTAAACGACAACATTTATTCACTAGGATTTAAAAAAAAGTAATTTAAACTATGTAAAATTTAAAATTTAAAAATCTATAAAAAGAATAATGCACAAAGTCAAAAAGTTCACTTAAAATCATCACTGTTCCTGGTACTTTTTATGTCCACATAATAAATTCCGCAATAAAATATTAACACACTATATGAGCACTAGTTAAATCCATAAGCGATTTTCAGAATAAGTCCCACAAAAATCTTAAACGAAATCCTCATAGACTTATTGAATTAAATCCGAGATTTACAAAAATCTGCTGGCACTGCTGAAATTTAAAAAAAAACAACTTTGGTATGACAAAAAGACTCAGGATTATATAATAGTATACCAAACAAGAATGTGCAAGGACCATTATAATTTTAAAATATGTGTTTATTCTAAAACGTCTAAACATAGAACTAGCGAATTAGGGGGGGGGGGGGGTCCCGCGCCCCGCCTTAAAGCGTCCAAGTTTAATCCCCAATAAACGAGAAAAAATAATATACCTAGACCATTTCTGACTAGAAAATGTTTTTATGGTAAGGAATACACCCTATACCCCCCCCGCCAACATTTTAAACCAAATAAATTTATTTAGGTTCTAAGTGAGTAATGCAAGTCATATGGTTGCGCCCCCTATAACGCCAAATCATGGAGCCGCTCCTGCAAATACTAAATATAAAACTCAAGAACACTCTTAACAAATCCTGATAAAAGCATTCTGAAACATCATAGGGGAAGAACATTTTTTTCTTTAATGCATCCAGTTCACTCAAATATGGAACTAAAATATTTAGCAATAAAGTACTTAATTTAATATTCATATACATGTAGCACTTCCAGTCTTCTAGAAAAAGAAAGTAATATATCTTTCTTTTTAAAAGGTATATTTTAGAAATGAATACGGAGAGTGAGTGTAACACATGCATTAAACAAAACTATTATACCATTGTAATATCATATAACATATATATTTTAGAATCATATAACATATATATTTTAGATGAAACTTTAATTAACATATGGTAATACCGCAAACTACGAACGGGGCAGTTCATATGGAAATATAGTTACCTCTTCCCCTTTATATGTATAATTTCATTATAATGTTCCTGCTACAACAAATTCTAGCTCAGCAACCTTTGCTTTTTGATTTTCAATGTGTATACGAAACTAAGGGGATTGTTATCACTGTTAAGACAACAATGGGTGAGTGTGAAGAAGTGAAGAAAATAACTTGTCAAACTGTTGAATAGCAAGAACAAGAGCAAGAGCTTTTTCTACTGTATAGTAATTTCTGATGTTTTTTATCCTTTTGGAAAAATAACAAACTGGATGCTTAACCACGTTATTCTTCTCTTGTATCATACAGGACCTTTACCAATGTCACTGTCATATATAGCCAATTTAAAATATTTGTCAAAATCTAGTGTCAGGAGAACTGGTTCAATTTTGATTATGGCTTTCAGTCTATCTAAAGCATTTTGACATTTGTCATTCCAAATGAACTTAAAACCTTTCCTAATCATATTTGTCAAATACTCTGCAAGTACGGAAAAGTTATTACAGATTCTTTCCGATAATAACCAGCTATACAACCTCATCGCATCAGTTGTATTTTACGTGTAGGCACAGAAAAATCCGAAATAGCTTTGCATCTATAAGTTTGACTTTACTCTTTCCCACAACACGACATAAATATGGCACAGAAGCATGACAAAATTATTTTTGCAAGATTAATAGTCGACTTGACTTCAGTGAATGGCACGAATAAAGCCCTGATTTCATGAAGATGGTTAATCCATTGGTCAGAGTAAATGATGACATCATCGATGTATACGTCAGAATCATGAAGACCATATTTACAAGCCGCGTTCGAATTCATCATTCCAAATGACATAAAATGTTACAAAGGCTTGTATTTTACAGCATCGTATCATATATTCACATATTTCACCAATTGTCGGTATGAGAATACATGGAGAGCTGTAAATTACTATATTACTATTATTAAGTATTTTGCTTCGTCTCTAAAGTAAAGCTGTTTCAACGGATTGATTATTTACGAAAGTTGTTTTACTGATCTAATGTCGTCCGCAACGGGAGTATAATAAATTGCATCTTTCCTTGGTGAAATGTAAGAAAATAGGCGCTCATATTCATCTATCAATTGTTCTATTTCGTCTGTTGGTGACGGTTCCAGGTGATCACGGTACTTGTCTGGTTTGTTCAGAATGTCTGAGTTTTCAAGCTGGACCAGGACTTGTCATATTATTACGATGTGCTCTGTTTCTATCGTAAATGTTTCTTTGGGACAGAGTTTACAACTGGCACTTGTTTATTAAAAGAGCTATCTCTGCCTATGTGTTCTTTTAGCATGTTGATATGACACATTTGTTAAAAACATGAATCGGCTAGATTATATATGCATTCTATTTTCAATGTTTGCTTCAATTCTAGTACTGTTTCATAGCTCTGTCTTTGTGTTCTTTTAGCATGTCGAGGTTTTCGGGAAAATAGAAGTATAATAGACCAAATATCTAGTCTTGCTAGCATTATTGACAACAGGAAAAACACAAATTATCCACATATGCAGCTTTTATTGATTTTAAAACAGCTCATGATTGTATGAATAGGGATAAACTACGGGCAAGGCTTTTTGGACTTGGAATATCCGGTGAAATGCTTCAGGCCGTTAAGTTGTTCTATTCTTCCCTACAGAATGGTTTGATGTGATAATGGTCTCCGACAAGGTTGCATTCTGTCCCCATTTTTATTTAATCTATTTTTAGATTACCTAGTTATGTACTTAAAAAGGTTAGATGTTGTTTTTTTCTGTTGAAGATGAGGAAATATGTATTCTTTCATATGCAGATGCCATTGTTCTTTAAGGTCGAAATGAAAATGACTTACAAATACTTTGGAATGCTTTATAATATGATATGACCATTCAGTGTTCTAAGAGTAAAATACTTAACTTTCGCTCTAAATCTGTTCAACGTAGTTTTTACATTTTATTTGTGGCATGAACAAAGTAGATATAGTCGATAAGAAAACGTATCTTGGCATTGTTATCAACGAATGTCTTGATTATAATTTCAGTGATAATGTTGTTGCTCGGAGTGCTAGCCGTGCCCTTGGTCTTCTTATTGCTAAATGTAAACTGTCGGTGGTATGCCTTATGACGCATTCACAAAGTTATATGATTCAATTGTATGGCCTATCATAAGTTACGGTGCATCTATCTGGGGAGTTAAATCGTTTTCATGCATCAACGCTGTTCAGAACAGAGCATTAGGTTTTTCTGGGGATAGGAAAATACACTCCTAATGAGGCCGTGTGAGGTGAGATGGCATGGATGCCACCAATTATTCGTCAGTGGAAATCCGTCGCGGAATTTTAGTCTAGGTTGTGTAACACACCTGTGTTTAGTGTAAATAAACGAAAAGCACTCTGGGCAAACAGCAAATATGCTCTGTCTTACTTTTACGGAATACTCGTTCACGGGGAAATAAAATTCTTCAACTATTAACAATTATAGATCAAAAGAACTCGTGTCCGATACTCCTTTACTTCATTTGACTTATTTTGCAATGACTAATATGATTTCTAGATTATATGATTATTATAAGTGTACATGGCCAATGCAAATCTTTATTTCTTTTTTGTGATTTTCACGGAAAGTCAGAGTGATTTCAAATAGTCTTACGGCCAAAAACAAGGTAGTGTATCCAGCTTTCAATTATTTTTTATGTAATACATATGCAAATGCACAATATGCACATAGCGTGGATACTATCGATTGTGTGTATACCGGGGTATGGGCATATAATGATCAAATTTGCAATATCTCAATAACAAATACAAAAACAGTAAAACAAATACAATCTACCACGGGCGCCACACATTGTCTTTAATCACGTGACCTATGTTGTCTCTCGTGTTTTGTCCAATAGAAACTTCGCCTTCAGATGCTAGAGAGTCACGTGCCTGGACGCCAGAGGACACATTAAGGCTGGAAAACCCGAACTCGTCGCTCTGGAAGCTTGAACTAGAAGAGCTTGAATGATGAATGCTGACGTCACACTGGCCTTCTAAAAGTCGTGAGATCGGTGAGAACTCCGGGATCTCCATCTGGCCGTCCATTCGGTCATCAGCTCTTCTTGGCGTGGACATGAGCATGTGCTGGTCCTGGGCTGGATGAACATGAGTTGATGACTTCTGAATGTTTGTTTTCGTTAGCCGACACTCCTCGGCCGATTTCGTCTTTTCTATATACACGCCGTGGAGATGGTCGCTCACGCTGGTTGTCAGGCTTGTATCGGTTGCGTTGGTGGCGCCGAGGAGGGTTTCGGTCTCCCGTGCGCAGTCCCGGAAACCGGCATTGTAGGAGGAGGCGGTGGCTTCAGAAGCAACTCTGGTGGCGCGTTCACACTGCTGCAGACGCGTCAGGTGGAAGACGGTTAGTTCCAAGACGTCCGCCTTGTCTATGCGAGTCATCGGTGCCTTCTGCAGAAAGACACATAACATTGTTAGATATACGAACATTTGATACACAATTTTTAAAGTTTGTTCAAGATACAGCATTTTAGACTTTTATTATATTATTTCAAGTAATTCATGTGTGAAATTACCACTGTTATAGTTAAAATGATTATTCTTTAATTCAGTTGTACTTCTATCAAAATTTTAAAATAAGTCAAATTTTAAAAATATTTCGTTCAGCCATGTATTGTATTGCATGCAAATTTTGACTATAATTTCCGGACGCATGCAAAGCGCATAATTGAATCAGCACACCGAAAGAGACGCATGAGGACTTACCTGTTGGCGGATGGTGTCGGCGATGAGTAGTTTAAGCCGGTCAATACTCACATTTATTCTCTCACGGCGTTGACGCTCCAGTTGCGGTTTCCGAACCTGTGTACGCATACAAAAATAAATGTGAGATAATATGCAAATGATATATTATGAATATTACATATAATATACACGTGGCGTGGTAATATTTTTCAGCAGTCGTAATAACCTTGGTCAACAAACGTGAACATATTCTGTTCTGACTATATGCATTTGTTTCTTCTTACAAACTTACATTAAATTCGTGAATTTTATCTTTTCAGAAAGACACTATCTTATTCAAATTTTAACATTTTTTTATAAAAAAACAACAGCTCTTTGGATGCCGTCTTAAAGCGATGTGTCAATGCTTGCTTCGTAATAGTGTTTTTTTATGATTAAAGTACAAGGTCACTTACCTTTCTGAGATACGAGGAAACTTCCCTCGGGGAATCACGCATGTCAGCCATATTAAAGTGTTTTTTTTATATAAAAACTCAATGGCAAACCTTAAAGTTTCGTTATTTTTTTGCTAGTGAGCAAGCAGGTAAAACGTATATAAGTTGCTTGATTCTTTTCAAGTCAAATCAACCAAAATGCAAAAAGCAAATATTTACTGGTTTGACAGTTATAAACGGTATATATAGCACTAGGCACGCGTGTCATTTGTCACGAGAATGCAATTATCGCTTTCATGTGGACTTCCTTAATTACCGACAAGGGCTGCCAATTGGTTGAGTAAATGGTGGACAACTTTAAGTAATTCAAGGTGCAATGTGTGAATGACAGAACGAAAAATTGATCACAAATAAATTAAGAAGATTGTTAATTCTTAACAACTCTCAATTTAAATGAATTTTAATGAAATGCTTTACTACATCCTTTCATTTAAAACTCCGCCATGCAGTTTATTGAAATTATAAAGTTAATATATAAAGGTATTAGCAATGTTTGGTTTATAGTAAAACTCAACGGAAAGTACCTTGAAGGTAATTTATCCAACATTAATACAAAACAATGCTACTGGTAAAGTTTCTTTTTAAAGATTCAAAATGTTAAGATTAGACATTTTGAAAGTTTAACCGAGAGCTTTTTACATACAAGTTATGTTATTTAGAAACAAATTGATGAAATTGCTATAAAATCATAGTATTTCTTTTTTATATCACCTCCCTTAATTTATCATTCATTCATAATAGCGACTTTATTGAGTTATTCAAAAGAGTAATTTTTATTACCTCCCTTTAATATATCATACACTCATAATAGCGCCTTTATTGGGTTATTCATGAGTGTAATCCATGCACAAATATTGTAATGGTTAACTAATATAAATTGAACATACAATAATCTCGATGTTAATATCTAATGATGGATAAATAACCTTAAACATTACAGGTGCCGTTACTCACGTTACTTTATTTACAACACTTACCACATGTATAGAGAAAAATACTTTAACTTAACTCGAGTGCAATTTACTCAGTTTAATAAATTTCTTGAGAATTTAAAAAAAACAATCCTATAGAATAAACAGAGAAAGGTGGATACCTCTTCGAAAATATGTATTTTGTAAATGAATACTAAATTGCAGGTGAAATATATTATATTTTTATAAGGTAAAATATTAAGGCTTTCTAACCTTTTATTTGAGAGGGAAATGTTGAGTTTTTTAATGCATTGTAACTCACAAAAAGGTTAATATTGCTTTAAAAAGGTCATTATAAAGTAAAACTTTAAGGGAATTCATCCATCTTATTTTTATTTGAAACCGAAATGATGGGTCTTAAATTCTTAATGCACAGTAACCCACATAATAGTGAATATTGTGTTTAGACGTTATTGCCTGTGGTTATTGTCTCTACTGTTATGTATTTTATGGCATGTAAGATATCATTTTGAAATATTTTCGAGATCGTACTTTAAATTGAAATCGAAGTTAAAAAAATAGGCTATTTTGAATAATATAATAGTTGGTATACTAATCTAAGGCGCTGTTTTGATATCAAACCATGAAATACTCAATATACATCTCAAAGAATTGTTGTTTAGGAAAAGTGTGTTTAACGCATTCTTGAATACGAAAAGTACATGTAATATAAAATCG
Source organism: Mya arenaria (assembly GCF_026914265.1). Classification (NCBI taxonomy): domain Eukaryota; kingdom Metazoa; phylum Mollusca; class Bivalvia; order Myida; family Myidae; genus Mya; species Mya arenaria. The sequence goes on from NC_069138.1 coordinate 19,847,006, forward strand.
GTGAGTGCATGACATGATTATATTTATAATTTTTTGTCTTTAAAAAGGTTGCAGTTTTCAATTTATTGAGAAATGACAACTGTTTATTTTTTTTATGTCACGATTGGTTTCATTAATATTATATGCCTATATCATTGTAAATATATGTTATTCAAACAAATTAATGTACATAGTCTGTTACGACCACCAAACGCAACAGAAAGAAATAAACTAGCAACAAACTTTGAACGACAACATTTATTCACTTGCATTATTACAGAAACTTTAATATTACAAAAATTACAAGATCAGAGAAGGATTCCCTTGAATACCAAATACGAATGTTCAAAAACCATGATACTACAAACATCTTTGTTTATTATAAAGCTTCTTAAAAAATAATTGATTCTGTACGAAAGTTGTTTTACTGATTTAATGTCGTCCGCAACGGGAGTATAATATATTTTATCAGTCCATTGTTGAAGTTTAAGAAAATAGATGCTCATATTCATCTATCAGTTGTTGTATTTCGTCTGTATGTGATGGTTCCAGGTGATCAAGGTTCTGTTCTAGTTTGTTTAGAATGTTCATTTTCAAGTTTAGCTGGACTTGTCAATATTATCGCATCTGTCCTCTGTTTAAATCATACATGTTTTATGTGGGACAGAGTTTACAACTGACACCTTTTTTATAGATCTATCTCTGTTTGTGTGCTCTTTTAGCATATTTACATGACACATTTGTTCTCGTGTAGTCCTTCTAGGAGTTTTACAACATAGTTCAAACCACTGACCTTTTTGTTTGCCAGATATAAGCAGAATACCAAGGACAGTATATCCAGGTTTAAAACCCTCGCTTTTGCATTCTCATCAAAGCTTTGTTTCATCTGACTGTGCAACCTTAAATGCCTTTATCAACCTTTGTCTGAAATCAGAAAATTTCTGAAGCAAATTTTCTGAATTTTCCCTTTCAGAAGTTTTAATGGTCGACGAAATGGCCAAAATATCAATAAACGACTGAAACCAAGAGACTCCTGGACAGATTATGTTACTGCAAATAATAGCAAATCGATGCCCTTGTCCCTGTCTTTCTTAGTGTCAAAACAGTATGGCTCTGTATCATAATATATGTTTCAATGTCTTTCTAAAGCACATTGACTTTCAGGGTGATAAACAAGGCTAATGACCTATATTGTATGATCCCATACTCGTGCATGACCTGTCTGAAATTCCGACACAAAGTTTGACATCTCATCAGACTGGACTGATTTTGGAAGACCAATGTGGAATATTTCACAAAAGTCTTATGAATGATCTTCGTTTTAGTATTTCGTAAAGGAATAGCTTCAATGTATTCAGAACCTGACTTAGTGGTAGGGTGAATTATCAACACATTCTATAATGATCCTACCAAAGGGCTCTTCAAATGTAGAAATAGGAATTTTCGACTTCTGTGCCTGTTCCTGTATTTTTCATTGTAATCCTGTAAATTAGCTTTCGGTATTGTCTGATTAAGTTTCCCTACCATATGACATGTGTAATATGATTTACAGTATCTTGAAACATTTGCTTTAAGGCCAGGTCATAAGAAATAGTTTAGTAGCTTATGGCAGGTCTTATTGACACCTAGATGGCCGGACATTGGTGTTTTTCATGGACTGAACTATTTTCGTATTTTCGGCGGGATTGATGCCGTTTTCTCATCGGAATCCCATTCTTTTTTAAAAGTAACAGACTGGAACCTGTGAAATTTTATCTTCACGAAATTGCAATCTTAGGAGCATATGTGTTTCTGGGTAAACCGTGACATTGACAGTGTGGCGTAACTTTGGTCAATTAAACTTAGTAGAAAACAATAAGATGGTAACAAGTCTGTCCGGGTGTCACGCAGAGAAAGAAATGTATTTTTACTAAAACAATTTAGCCTCAGTATTAAAATACCGACCTATAAAAGTAAGAGCTCAATAACTGTGGCCTGCTTAGCAATAGCTCGGATAACTGCACATGAAGGATAAAGGTCAAGACTTTCCTGCTCAATGTGATCAGCGGTATGATTGACGCAAGATATATATGCTACGCGTAGTAAACCATACCAATTCATTGGAAGCCATTGTCTAGCAGTAAATGGACACCTTTAAAGGGCAATGAATGTCTAATACCACCAGCCATTGGTCCAGTTACTAAATCTTAGCTTTAATGAATGTCATGGGGAGGGATATTAACAAATCTACTTTCCACTCTCCGAATAAGGACACTAGTCCTCTTAGAAATAAAATAAAATATTAAAAAGCTCCTGTATCTCTTAATATTTTACAGGGGTAGGTGGGCAAGTTTCACCGTTAAGCGACACAAATCCGTCAAAGATAAATGATTAAAAAATGTCCATACCAGAATCAAACTTGGTTTCAGCGACCCTAACCAATGGTATTTGCTATCAATACCAGAATGTGGTTTTGACCTGAAAGTGGCTAGACCTCTGGGTTTGGCCTCATGGCGTTGTTGCTGCTTCCTTGTTTAAGAACTAAGAAAGGGGTTGACAAGATTTGCTGCAACAAGTGGGTTGCAAAAAGGGATTTTGTCCTTTGATTTCATCAAGTGACTTTGGTTGGCTTAACTCGCCAAACGGATGACCAAACGGAGCTTTCGATGAGGAAGTGTGTTTTCATTTATTTATAAATAAAACTTTGAGTCACGGAATATGCAATTGACAATTGCCAGTTGATAAGTTTCTTCCAGAGTTTTTACTCATCCAAGAACGACTTGACATCTAAATATATGCCTCATTTGAATTATCCAGCTTACATAAGCTGCCGGATTATTCATATTTGCTTAAATGAGCACCATTCAGTGCTTTTAAGGTTTTAGATTCGCCTATTGAAAGAGTAGAAAATATTTGCAAATTTCTTTTTCTTGAAATGGCGAAACAAGTATAATGGGTTTCGCAACAACAACAGCAAAGTGTTACAACTATTTTGGTTGATCTGCTCCCTTTTGAATTTCCAATTTTAATTGAAATTTCATCTTTTCACGTTTTGTTGTTACTTCAGCTGTATTTCTTCACGTTCTTTTTCTACCTGCATTTGTATCTGTCCCTCATCTTACTTACGTTTATACTGTAGATCAAGTTCCCTTAATTGGAACTCAGGCTGTGATTCAACAATGAGACAAACTTCACTCGCTTAACAATCTACTCGTCCATTAAATAACGGACGGAAGCATTCTTAATATATTGCTTATGAAAAAAATATTCAATGGAATACAACACACAATATAAATATATTTAAAATAGGCCAACGTGACCCTTGATCAATTTCATAGATTAAATTGGCTTACGTATACACATAGCAAGATGTAAAAAAGATTTAATTTTAGACACTTTATAAAATGTTTATATAACAATTAGGCAAATCAGAATTCCTAGCCAAATTAAACTCATGAGAAGGCTAAGTTGCGAAAGTGTCTAAGTTGAATAATATGGGAGCTTTATTTGCTAGTTCAAACAACAAACTGAGAATCAAATGTTATTATATTACAGTAATATGAAACCATTCAAAATTGTATCTGCAAAAGAAATTTCAATCCCTGACAGAGAAAGAGAAACTAGCGACAAAGCTTAAATAACAACAACATTTACTCAATAACAGTTTAACAAAAGGAAATTTAAATAAGTAATTGTTGAATTTAGAAACCTAGAATAAAGTACTAAATTTTAAATACCTAGAATAAAATATAATGTCCGAGGTCCAAAGGTTCACAGTATATCTCCACTGATGCTGTTTTTTTAATGTCCACATAATTAAATCCACATGAAATATTGAGCACACTCTATAAGCACTATTTAAATCCAACAACACTTTCCGAACAGTTCACACAAAAGGTTGAAATGTAAACCTCATAGAATAATTCAATTCAATCCATTTAAAAATTGTTCTAGCACTTGTAAAACTTTAAAAGAAACTTTAATTTTACCCAAAGACCTAAGATCAGAGAAGTTTGCCCTTTTATACCAACTAAGACTGTCCCAGAACATACTAAAAAAAATAATCCTCAAGAACTTTCTCTCAAATTGTATAATTATTTTAAACAATTATCTCGTACATGGAATAAATAGAACATTCCAAAAAAATATCATAGGGGATAACGCAGTTTACTTTAATGAATCTAGAAACTATATTATTAAACAATGACGTACTGAATTTAAAAAAGTGTATGCCAATTCGAAACAACAATAACAAACTAATAATAATTGATAGTATTTGGCTCGTATATGTCGTTAAAAATAGCCGTGACAGGATAGGAGTTAATTATTTTATGTACGAAAACACACACACTAGATAATACCAGTATGTGAAAATAGTCTCCTTGGTTTCATCCATTTATTTATTCGTAAATTACAACAAATCAACATGTTTTTTTTCTTCGGTACACTGATATAACTAATTAGTATTATAGTTCTCTTTTGCGCCCAGATAGCTTCAGAAAACAGTTCTTGCACTAACGTCCATGTGGCTATTTTTTTTAGAATGCCCAGGCCAATTCAAAACAAATTTTACATGACTCGGTTAAGATAATCAAGGCAAACTCAAAACACATTTTATTTGATCTGATTTCTATTGTCAAACGAAAACCTAAACACATTTTATTTGATCCATTTTGTACTGTCAAATACATCTCAAATCACATTTTATTTGATCCAGTTTATACTGTCAAACGCAACTCAAAATATATTTTATTTGATCCAGTATATACTGTCAAGCGCAACTCAATTCACATTGTTTATTCTGTCAAGTTCATCTCAAAATACATTTCTTTTCATCATTTTAGACTGTCAAATACATCTCAAAACATATTGTGTTTGATCAAGTTAAAATGTCAAATACATCTCAAAGTATATTTTAAATAAAAAATTTTTTTTTTTAATTGATCCAGTTTATACTGCCAAACGCAACTCAAAACATAATTTATTTGATCCAGTTTATGTTACCAAGCGCAACTCAAAATATATTTTATTTGATCCAGTTAAAATGCCAAACACATCTCAAAACATATTTTATTTGATCCAGTTTATGTTACCAAGCGCAACTAAAAACATATTTTATTTGATCCAGTTAAAATGCCAAACACATCTCAAAACATATTTTATTTGATCCAGTCTATGTTGTCAAGCGCAACCCAAAACATATTTTATTTGATCCATTTTGTACTGTCAAATACATCTAAAATCACATTTTATTTGATCCAGTTTATACTGTCAAACGCAACTCAAAATATATTTTATTTGATCCAGTATATACTGTCAAGCGCAACTCAATTCACATTGTTTATTCTGTCAAGTTCATCTCAAAATACATTTCTTTTCATCATTTTAGACTGTCAAATACATCTCAAAACATATTGTGTTTGATCAAGTTAAAATGTCAAATACATCTCAAAGTATATTTTAAATTATTTTTTTTTTAATTGATCCAGTTTATACTGCCAAACGCAACTCAAAACATAATTTATTTGATCCAGTTTATGTTATCAAGCGCAACTCAAAATATATTTTATTTGATCCAGTTAAAATGCCAAACACATCTCAAAACATAATTTATTTGATCCAGTTTATGTTGTCAAGCGCAACTAAAAACATATTTTATTTGATCCAGTTAAAATGCCAAACACAACCCAAAACATATTTTATTTGATCCAGTCTATGTTGTCAAGCGCAACCCAAAACATATTTTATTTGATCCAGTCTATGTTGTCAAGCGCAACCCAAAACATATTTTATTTGATCCAGTTAAAATGCCAAACACATCTCAAAACATATTTCATTTGATTCAATTAATACTGTCAAACACAACTCAAAACCTACTTTATTTTTTCTTCAGTTTATATTGTCAAACGCAACTCAAAACACATTTATGCGATCAAGTAACAAATGTAAAACACATCTGAAAACAAATTTTATTTGATCCAATTTATACTGTCAAACGCAACTCAAAACATATTTTATTTGATCCAGTTTATACTGTCAAACGCAACTCAAAACTCATTTTTAGTTTGATCCAGTTTATTCTGTGAAGACCAACTCAAAACACATTTTATTTCTTTCGGTTTAAACTGTCAAACGCAGCTCAAAACACCATTTTGATCCAGTTTTCATTGTCATGGCCAATTCTAAACGCATTTAATTTGATTCAGTTCCTACTGTTAAGGCCAACTATAAACGTATTTAACTTAACGTAAGAAGTAATTTAAACAGAGACAATACAGTGTCGGGAGGAAATGATAGTTTACAAAAGAAACTTCCATTTAAGTTATTGTCACTCTAATATATTCTATATATTAGATACCACTTAGTGCTAATTTTTGTGCTAAATTCTTTTTATATATTCATATATTCTTCCAACTTTAGATTATTGTTGTCATATTTGGGGCAAAGGAAACTCAAGTTACTTACATAAAGTTAAATCCTTGCAAAATAGGGCTGCAAAAATCATTCTTAAAATTCCTAAACGATCATCTTCAAACTGATTGTTACAAGAACTTCAGTGGCTAACGTTTAACCCTTAATGGAAAGGCCCTGAGGTATATGTCTGTATCGCTAATCTTTGCAAATTATGAACACTATTCTCTAAGATCAACTTCAAAACAAGATTTAGTTTTGATACAAACACCGCGAACTAACTATTTCATGGATTCCTTTTCGTACTACAGTATGAAGGTTTGGAATACTATTCCGGATGAAATACGAAATGCAAAAAAGTTAAACACATTTAAGCATAATTACACAGTGCACCTCTTGAAATGTGCATATCATTAGTTTCAAAAAGGTATATCATCTTTTCATTGTTTTAAAGATTGAAATAACTGTTGTTTTATAAATTGTTGTGTCTTATTGAGTGTCTGTCGGCGTGTACATGGTTATATTGAAATGACTTAAATTGTTATGTTAATTAAACATGATTTGTTTAGAATAATTATATTCAAAACATCAATAGTTCTTGTATACGAATATATAAGTGCGATGCAGATGTTTTATGATGAACCAAATGCATTTTGTTTGATTGTTTTTCTTCATAGAAGGCCACATTGTAAATATGATGTTGTTAAGGTTGAACCTGTAATTATGTCATAATGTGTCTTTACCTTCTCCAAATAAAGATATTATTATTATTATTATTATTATTATTATTATTATTATTATTATTATTATTATTATTATTAATAATAATAATAATACTTTTATATTAGAAAATGATATCAAATCCCTATCCTGTAGCATCCACCATGAGCACACAACATTACAAATGGCGGGCATGGTACAGTGGTATATGCGTCCGCTTTTTAACATGACTTGTAGAATATTAATAAAAAAAAGCCTACAATTCATCTACACAAACTAATTGTCTGGTTAACACAGTGGTTAGCGCAATCGCTTCTCACCTAGGCGTTCGATTCCCACCGTGGGCGCATATGAGCTTGGTATGTGTTCACTAAGCCGGACAAGTGGGTTCCTTAGGGGTACTCCGCGCCCCCCCCCCCCCCCCCCCCCCCTACACAAGACCACACACTCGCATAACAACATGCCAACGAAAGTGATTAATATAGTGTTGTAATACATATGCTTACTATCGTTGATACATACACAAGTTAAAACTAAGCTAACCAAAATCAGTATATGTACGTAGTCAGTGTTCATTGGCAACTCCTATCGATGTAAGGGAGAGAAGGACTACATCCCCTCTGTGTTTTCTGCTAGCTGTATCTAACACATTCCGAAAACGTACTCTTTTTACTAACTGAATAACAAAATTGGAATACGATATGTTCTTCTTACTTCTTATTACTTTTTTATAAAGAAAACACGACGAAATGAAGACAAAAGAAGATTATAACAAAAAAACTTGAAATAAAATGCAGTTTCCGTGCAATAGTATATTTAAGTTTAAAAAGTAATACTGCAGGAAATACGAAACAAAACAAGAAATACAATTATGAACTCCTTTTAGTCTATTTAATTTATTTCGCAAACTCGATAATATAGTATGCAATGAGTATGTTTTTGCTGTGTGTTTTTACTTCGCCTGTCCTATTCTAGAATAATAAACCAGATTATATCAATTATTATCAAAAAAATAGAAGAAAATATACTATCGACCTGCAATGCGATACATATTTCCGGTACGAGCATTCACTTGTGAAGTTTGAAATAGATACATAAATAAAATTTGGATAATGTCCGTACAAGAATTTAATGAAGATGTAAACCATAGAGCCCATGATACCTGATAATATTCAAGTGAGTTTGCATTCTCAGGGTTGAAGCCAGTACCATCCTTCTCTGGTTAATTGTTGTGACAGTTTTATGGCGAAATAACGACACAGGTTCCCTGCGAGGCACCAGGGGCGTCTGTCGGCGGTTCTGGTCGGGAGCATTCACGCCGACGGTGCAGAGGCAGAAGCTCTCGCTGTCGGGGCACAGGTGAGGCCTGCAGTGTTCTACCTGGACATCGGGAAAAATAGTAACCAGACAGGATTTGTATTTTTATTGTTACAAAATTACTACAAAATATTTTGAAACAAGTTTTATGGCTCGTATTTTCAGGTGAACTCACAACCAACCACGGCAGCCTGATACATGATCGGCAGTCCCGAACATTAGTATTCACATTGAAATTAATATATATATATATATATATATATATATATATATATACACACTTAAATATTTCCATTTACCGAGCCTTCTTAAAGTTTAAGACACATACCAAAATGCATTAGGGCAGATGCAGATTGTAAAGCGAATACAACAAAACAACAACATGAAAGAAAAAACTGTCAAACAAACAACAACTCCTGTATAGAAGGTATCTTATCTCCCTGTCAAGATTGTATTACCAGTTGAGTGTACAAGGGTATCAACTTCGGGTTGCAAGTTTGGAAGCCCATTCTTCAAAACAGAAAAAAATTGTTTGAATGTGATGCGTTGGGTTTGGGATATATATCCACAAACATGGTGCATAATGTTCTCTTGAAATCACTTTTTTTTCCTTTCTAGACATAAAACAGCTCATTTTGTCAAAATAAGGAGGAAGGAAAAAAAAAATATTTAAAAAAATCGCACACACAACATAATTTTTTAAACCTCACGGTTAGTGATCACGGAATTAAAATAAAATAACATTTTAACCTTTTGTCAAATACATTGCTTACAGTAGTGTGATACTATAGTATAGCGTTTAAAAAGTCAAAAGTTTAACCGTTTTATAAATAATGGACGTTATAACTTGACGTGAACGAATTGCTACTTTCACGAATTTAATATTTTTTCGATAACCAAGGAAAGACAACCCAGGAAAACAAAGCATTTTGTTAAAATTAGAAAAAAGTCCAATTCCCCCTATAGAATTAAATTATCAACCATAAAATGTTTCCGGGATGGCAGCCGATGCAGCAGGCGTTTATTCAGCCCCAGTACCACATGGTCCCCATGCAAGCCCAGCCAGCCTGGCCAGTACAAGGAGTTCCAATGCAGCCTATGATGGGTGGGGTAATGATGGGGCACGGACCCCGTATGCCGCAGCAACAGTCTCCACAGACATCTGCTCCTCCTGTCCCCGGCGAAGATAACCCACCGCCATTGCCGTCTGAACCGCCACCACCTGAAGAGGTGAATATCCTCTAAAATTGGTTAACAGCCGTTCTCCCGTAATTGGCACACATTTGGGGCAAAATTAATTTTTTTCTGACTTTCTTATATAACAATTTCTTTACTTTGTTATTAAAGTTCAATACCTCTGACAAACTGTGTACAAATTTAACCCACACCATTCACTCCGTTTGTCTACGAAAACCTTATGAAGTTACCTACTAAAATGCGTCGTTACGGAACATATATTAATCATCGGACTATCTTTGGAAATACTATTTTACTAACACTTTAGATTGAATGATTTGATTCATAGGTATTGGGAAGATAAAGACCAATGGTTAACTTTAATAACAATAGTATATACCATATCGCTTTCTGAAACTTGTATATTCGGGATGTAAAAAGCTTGTATAAGCAAAGATTTAAAAAAAAATGCCATTGTTTAGATGTAATGCACAAACAAGAACTGTCATGAAGGTGGTCAATTTATATTTTGATAGAAGCAGAACACAATTAAAGCATAACTTTTAATTAATGTAACGTTGCCAGACAACTGTTGCTACACAAATGTTTAACCAACAGTAATTACATTCTGTTACGGAACATAATTACATTCTGTTACGGAACATAGGTGACTGTAAATGTTGCAAATGTGTGAACAATGCATTAAAAAAATTATAATGTTTTTGGTTAGCCGTTTAAGCTTCATTGAAGCATCATTGTCACAATTTCATATAATCTAAGAAATCATAAGTAACTGTTAACAACAACAACAACAACAACAACAGGGATATATATATATGAGCTGTGCCATTAGAAAGCCATAAGTGGCTTTACGACCAGCATGGAGCCTGATCAGCCTGCATATCGTTTCTTCGCTGATCTTGTTGATGCAACTGCACCTCGTCAATATCTGGGCTGATATTTGAAAATGAATGTCTTTCTTTGTTTTCTTCTTTCTAGCACTTTCCCTGATTGCATCAATCACTGCATTCCCAAAAATTAACCTTTTACGAACAGCACTTCTATTTTTTACATTTATGCCTGCTTTCTTAAGCATGAAAGCTGGTTTTTTGACCTTGGGGTTGCATGTATGCTCTCTCCAGAAGTAGATGATTGTTCTTGTTGATGTTCTCTTTCTACTCGTTTCTGCAGCTTTTTCAGCTTTTCACGTTTATCTCTAAGTCCGTCGAGATCCCTGTAAGCCTTTCGTAGTGTTTGGTGTACAGTACACTCCACGCGGAACTACCACTTTCCGTTTTCCTCGGCGGATTTCGGTCATCGCGGACACGACATCCAATTGATCATAATCCTCTTTCCTCGGCGTTTTTACTCGTTCACCCACCGAGGCTGATCAGTGGACCGTATAATTACAATCGCCGCGTTACTCGGAGGTAAAAACACCGCGAAACTCGGAGGAAAACCGATAAGAATCTCCCACTATATCTAATTTTGTTTAATTTATTTGATAATTTTTGCTACACCCGTAATTGTTTATAAAAATAATTTATTTCGCGTACCTAATTTTCGGACACCCAAAGAACATCAATCGTAACTTTCACACTTACCAAGTTTCACAGACGAAGATTATTGATTTTCATCTTTTATCCTGGCTCGATTACCTAACCGTATAGTACACCACTGTGACAAGTTAATAAGAAAATACATGTACCCATCTTAAACGATGTAGAAAGAGAAAGTGTGAAATATTTATTGGAGGATTAAATAAACAACAAGGCCAGAGTTTTTTTATCTTTAGATTTACGGGAGATTTTTCAAAAAGTTGGGTAAGGAGGAGGAAATAAAAATAAAAATAAAATGCATAAAATGTCCCGAAGGAGAAATAAATAAAAATAAAACGGATTTTTCTCCGATTTTTTTTATTTTTTTAAATCTTCTTATATCATGAAGACAAAACACACCATACTTGTGTCAGCTATTTCATAGGCTGAAAAAAGGGTGATAGATCACCATAAAGTTTCAAAAGCATAATTATAAGATCCTTTTAATGACTGAAAATATTGACCTCAACACTGTTGAGTTCAAGCGCTCATTAAAATTAATTGTATATATTTGTTCGAATGCATCTATGCATATGAGGTGCATATATTATCAACCCATGGATTTTATGAAACATGTCAGTGTAATAAAGAAGTTTAAATGGCCATTTCTAACCTTTTGCCCACAGTATAAGCATAACCTTTCCATTGTGAAGTAATCAAACATTGAACAAAGTTTCAGACACGGTATAATAAGGAGGTCAAATGTGTTTTTAACGAAATAGTACCGTGACAATTTACCGTGATGTGGTTTTGATATAGAAAAAATAACCAAAAAATGTTGACGCCCTGATGGAAATTCCTCTTCACTTCAAAGTTTGACAGGGCTTACGGATACACAGACAGTCAAAATCTACATTTATGTACTTCACCAAAGAAAATTTGGGAGCATTATGATAAATTTGACAAGTGTTATATGTTTCAAAAAACCAGGTCTAAGAACTGATTTTAGAAGCAGTCCTGATAAATATCCTAATTCCAGCTATGCCCGTTGGCAATAAGCAACGGATAAGTTTGACTTCTTGCACTGACTGCCAGATATCTTATGTTCAGATTTTTTCTGTTTTATCGGAAACACACACTATGTTATTATTACATCATTTTCAGTATTCTTTAACGATTTAAATTCTAATTCATTATTAAACTAATTAACAACTACGAATATCACGATACCTTGTGTTTTTCTCTTCAAATATGTGATCGTGAAGTAGTGTGTTCAATGCTCCCCAGAGTCAAATTCAGAAAAAAATATCCATTTTGACTATGATGAACACGATATCATTTTGCAGTTTGTGTTTGTCAGAAGCTATACATTTTTGCACTGTAATCCAATTCATCCTTGTTAATATACGACGTGCGCCAACGACTTTTAATAGACAAAACAACCCAAGAATTTCTGTCTCCTTATTTTGACCGGAAGTTTCGCAATCATTCCACGAAACGCGTACAACATACTGAATATATAAAAAAAAATCACAATAAACACGCTTAAAGTTCTCCACGGTTTGATTTAAATAATGAAAAATAAACATCGGAACGTTTTTGTAGTAAAACATTTCTATATAGCTGCAGAAATTGCGAGAAATAAGGGGTATGACAAAAACTACTTTCACTTTTGACAGGACGTTGTTATGGTAACGGGTACCTGTTCTGTTTCCCCGCGTATTTCCGACTGGTTTACGTGGTTTGTGCAGTAAAAAGACCTATAATTAATGACAATTGGTACACCAGTTGGTTCTGGGATATGGGTTATAGAACACTAATTTTATTTTCTTCTTAACATTGGAGCAACGTTCGTCGGAAAAAATAAAAATAAAACTACGAAAATGAATTTTATTTTTATTTGGGTTTTGCAATATTTAGGTACGGCGCTCCCGTAAATCTAAAGATATAAAAACTCTGGCCCAAGGGATTAAGAAAACAAAGACATGACATTTTTGTAAAACAAACTTATACCACACTTATAGACTGTAAGAAGCAATTATGTACAGTTATACTTATTGAATCATCAATAAAAGTCAACACATTCAAAGATATAGGTAACTAATTAATGTGATGAATTAAAGTTGGAAATGCAATACTCCAGTGACATTTGAAAACACCACTCAGACGCATTAATCCTGCATAACAATATACATGCTCTCCATGAGATCCTCGTGGGTAAAACTGTGAGTTATGTGACGTCACACAGAGTGACTGTTTGATCTGAAGCCGATAGAATGTGTTATTCATTTCAATGCATATATAAAATGGTGTTTAATGGGATTTTAATTAACTTGATAAAGGATTTACATTTATATGCGTAATAAATAAGTTTAGAACCATTGATAACTACGGATAAATTAATAAGTCAGGTAAAATGCAAATTAGGAAAAAAAGACCGAAAAATATTCACACTTACAAACTTCTCAACACCTTCATTACTCCAATCTAATTTAAGTTCTCAACACCTTAATATAGTAAGAGAAAGATAACAATAACAAACACAAACGCACGCTATGGTATATCTTTTAATTACATAATGTGAAAAAAAAACAGTTGTTAGACGATTCTGATGAAAATTGATATGGAAATTTTCGATAATTGTTTTTAAAAAGAAACTTACTGTACTTTGAAAAATTAATTATCTGATTATTTAATACTGTTTTAACAGAAGCAATGTACTGTAGTAGCTATGCACAACACGCGGAGTTCCGCGATTAGGTCAATAAATCGATACGATCACCGGCGCTACCGGCAATAAAACCCTCCATAGAAAATGATTAACTCGGTGCAACTCGGCGAAATTTAGCGAGGAAAAAGGTTGCGTACTCGGCGGAAATCCGCGATAAATTAAAAACGCCTCCGAGTCACCGAGGAAAGTGGTAGTTCCGCGTGGAGTGTACTGTACCTTCTCTTTACTCCTAATCCCTTATTTCCAGAAAAAAGTTTTTAACTTTAAACTTTCAGAGGTCCTAGTAGAAACCTTTTCGTGTTCACTTGACTTATTTGCTTTCTTCTTTTTTCTTATATAATGTTTCTTGTAGTCCTCTCTACAATTTTGTCGCCGTTGCTCTTTCTTTTCAGCATATAACTCATCAGTTGGGACATACTTTTTCTCTTTTCTTCTTCTCTCTTTTCTTAAGTATGATTCGTAGTTTTCCTCTCTCTGCCTTTGTCTCCATTTTCGTTGTCTTTCGGCATTTGATAGTGCCCTTCTGAAATAGAAAACCAGTGCAATTTTTAAACTTAGTATTAATAATCATATTAACTTTTTAAATCATGATTCATCATCATCATTATTAACTTCAATATAATGATCATTATAACTATTATCATTATCATCATTATCATAAATAAACTGTTAAATAATTTAAAAAACATTACGATTTTATTTGGGGATTGTACAATTAAAAAATTCATTCTAAACAGAGCATTTATTAGTACTATGTTCCGTAACAAATTTGCTATGTTCCGTAACGGAAAGCTGCAACTTTACAATGCACAATGCAAAACATGTTAGATTTCCAGGTCATATTGAACAACATTTTCATACATCTTACTCATGAAAAACTCATTTGAACCTGTTTAATAAACATTCTGAATATTAGTTTTACGGTGGACAAAAAACCTAGTAAAATACTATGCTTCCGTAACATTTTTGTTGTGGCTGTTGGTTTATCGGTGCTCTCTTTTGTCATTAAAATATTTATTCCATGTCTAAAACCAATAATATATTTCAAATTGTCAACTACTTATGGATAAAATGCATATATCACATCAATTTATGATGTCACAATAATAACCTATGTTCCGTTACGGATATTTGAAACGGGTAAAATTTTATATAAAAATCGTCAACTTACGACTTCCAACCCTTTTCTTTTCTGCAAATAATGTTTGCAATCGCATTCACCAGTAAAACTGCTTATACAAGTAAAATATATTGAACATTAACATAATACAAAAAAGTACAGTGATTTTCACTTACCTTTATTTACCGTATTTTATCACAAAAAGTCGATTTACAATTTTTTTGCAGACATAATAATGACGTTTCAGCGGAGGCCGTGAAGAGGTAAACAGTCTCGCGGTTATTTGAACCAAATACTGTACCGCATTTATGATAATCGATTCGTTACGGAAAATAGTCGTTACGGAAACATAGTGAAATAAGGCTTCTGCGGGACACACTGGTCACTTTTATATGCCGATAGCATTTATTTTACTCTGTTTCATTTCAAGAAATAAAAATCAGTATTTTTCAATCTATATTTGATTTATATAAAGTACATTGGAGTATATACGGCCGTTACGGAGGCATAGCATTTTAAATGCGACATTCGTATTTTCTAAAATAAAATCATTTGTGTTAAATTGTTTTACCGTAGGAGTTTTATTTATAAATTTTAGTCCAAATATGGTATTCGGACATTATATTGGATACGGATTTAAAAGAATATAACACACTTTAAGATTGTTGTATTCCAGTTTAAAATCGTTACGGTAGCATAGTCACATTTCGGCGACAACCCTATTTGATAAGATTTGCGGAAAATATTGATCTCTTGCTAAAACTTTTGCTGCAATTCCTAATCATATATGGGTACTTCATTGATTTTATACGAAAAGTCGTCTGAAAACACTGAAACAGTTTGTTTTTATTATTTAAAAATATCTTTAATGGGACAAGTGACAGCAGGTTTTTAGCTCCACTGGCCGAAGGCCATGGAGCTTATGTCGTCACAGATTGTCCGTCGTGAGTGCGTGCGTGCGTGCGTGCGTAAACTTTTACTTTAAACGACATCTCCTCTGAAACTGATAAGCGGATTTTGACAAAACTTCACAGGAATGTTCCTTTGGTGGTCCTTTACCAAAATTGCTCAAATGGTTCTGGTCCATTGCACAATATGGCCGCCACAGCTAAAAATAGCAAAATCTTTAAACGACATCTCCTCTGAAACGGTTCGGCAGATTTTGATGAAACTTGACAGTAATGTTCCTTGGGTGGTCCTTTATTAAAATTGCTCAAATGGTTCTGGTCCATTGCACAATATGGCCGCCACAGCTAAAAATAGCAAAATCTTTAAACGACATCTCCTCTGAAACGGATAGGCAGATTTTGATGAAACTTGATAGAATTGTTCCTTGGGTGGTCCTTAACCAAAATTGCTCAAATGGTTCTGGTCCGCTGCACAACATGGCTGCCAGGGCAAAAAAATAGAAAAACCTTTAAAGAACATCTTCTCAGAAACCGATGATCAGATTTTGATGAAACTTAACAGAAATGTTCCTTGGATGGTCCTTTACCAAAATTGCTCAAATGGTTCCGGTCCATTGCACAATATGGCCGCCAGAGCTAAAAATAGCAAAATCTTTAAACGACATCTCCTCTGAAACGGATAGGCAGATTTTGATGAAACTTGACAGAATTGCTCCTTGGGTGGTCCTTAACCAAAATTGCTCAAATGGTTCCGGTCCGCTGCACAACATGGCTGCCAGGGCAAAAAAATAGAAAAACCTTTAAACGACTTCTCCTCAGAAACTGATGATCGTATTGCAATGAAACTTGACAGTAATGTTCCTTGGGTGGTCCTTTATTAAAATTGCTCAAATGGTTCTGGTCCATTGCACAATATGGCCGCCACAGCTAAAAATAGCAAAATCTTTAAACGACATCTCCTCTGAAACGGATAGGCAGATTTTGATGAAACTTGACAGAATTGTTCCTTGGGTGGTCCTTAACCAAAATTGCTCAAATGGTTCCGGTCCGCTGCACAACATGGCTGCCAGGGCAAAAAAATAGAAAAACCTTTAAAGAACATCTTCTCAGAAACCGATGATCAGATTTTGATGAAACTTAACAGAAATGTTCCTTGGATGGTCATTAACCAAAATTTGTTAAATGGTTCCAGTCCACTGCACACCATGGCTGCCAGAGCTAAAAAAAAAAAAAAACTTTATACGACTTGTCGTCGAAACCGATGACCTTTTTTCGATAAAACTTGACAGAAATGTTTGTTTGGTGCTCCTTTACTCAAATTGCCCAAATCATTTCGGTCAACTGCACAACATGGCAGCCAGAGCTATTAAAGTAAAAAAAATTTTGAAATAACTTCTCCTCAAAAATTGATAATTGTATTTCTATGAAACTTGACGAAAATGTTCGTTAGGTGGTCTTTGCTTGAACCTTTTGGCCAGTGGAGCACAGGCACTGATGTGCCTCTTGTTGTGGTTATAATCGTTTATCAGATAAATCTAAAAGATAATCGTCGAGTATTTCAACTACAAAATTTAGGCTAAGCAGCTAAAAACATCTCAAAGTACTTATTTAACTCTTAATTAGATGTGTTTAAGCTCAGTTGTACATTTTATAGCTCTAGTAATGTTGGAGACAGGATTTTTTCAAAATTGCGTCAATTATTGGAGAATCGCTGTAAATATGGCGCAGTATGAAATGCATACAGCAAAGAAATAGAGTAATGCATACAACATAGGCAAAGAAGGGTTTTCACATTTGCATACAACATACACAAAGAAGGATGTTGAGAAACGCATACAATATAGAATAAGAACAAAAATATTGACATTGAAATATTATTGTTTAAATCAATAAATTATTATGTTTATGAGGTTAGTCAAGTGAGAAATAGTTTATTAACTTTATATTTGAATTTTGCTTTTAAAACTAAAACATAATTGATTTGTTTTTCAAACTTTTTGTTTTGTTTGAATAGGGAAAAGATCCTTATATGAAATATTTAAAATTGGTTTAATAGCTTGAAGGAAACAAAAAGTTTATGAAAACTTTGCAATTGGATAAAATAAAGATTGTATTCATTGTGTATACTACAAGTATATAAGTACATTTAGGAAACAGAAACATATCATGTCACACTGGTTAAATATTGAATCTACCGAAATTATTGCTTTGTTTCTCTCACAGATTTAACGTTTTAACAACTTTTTTCTTTGAATGAGCAAATTTTTGTGTAAATATCTGCAAACCAGTCATAAAAGACAAAAGATCAGATCATAGATTTTCGTATATTTCCGTTCCAAAATTAATGTTTTATGGCTTAAACATTACTGGCTTAAACCTTTACTAACAGTTTTAGAAAAAATGCATAAAACATCATTTTTTGAACTTGACTATTAAAATCTGCAATCTAATATTTGTCAGCAGTCTTATATGACTGGTTTTCATGAATTTTTCGCTTAAATTGGTTCGTTCCAAGGCAGATAATAAAAAAGCTGTCAAAACGGTAAATCTGTGAGTGCAGCTTTGACGTTCTTTTTAAGAAAAAGTAAATAGTGATTGTTTTCATAATTTAGGCAGGGTTAAAGCCTAAAGATCCAGTTGAGGAGAAGAAGCTTGAGAATCTGAAGAACATGGCTGCCCAGTGGCAACAGCAGAAGCAGACATGGGGACCCACTAACCCAGGTACCCAATAGACTTAAGCAGGGATTCATTTTCAACAAGATGGGGCAAAGTAAAAAAAAATGGCTGTATTAGCCTTTTGTGAACCTGATCTTGTAATAAAAGTCTTTATAAATGTTAAGAATAGCTGTTTAAATCTTAGTTCAAATTTGCGCAAGCTCTCCAGACTTGTAAACATGCAGCTGCAAGATTCGAAAGTACGGGCAATAATAAGAATAGAACTCTCATGATGAATTACTGGGATGGAGTTTAAAAGCTGCACTCTCACAGAAATAGCATTTTTACAACTTTTTATTATTTTTTTGTGTTGGAAAGAGGAAAATTTTGCGCATATGTCTGCAAACCAATGATATAAGATTGCTGACGAAAAATCAGATCGTAGATTTTCATATTTCCTTTCGAAAATTAATGTTTTATGGCATAAACCGTAACTTACGGTTTAAGAAAAATGCATGAAACATCAATTTTTGAACTTTAATATAAAAATCTACATTCTGATTTTTTGTCAGCAGTCTTATATAACTGGTGTCTTTGTATTTTCGCAAAAATTGACTCGTTCCAAGACAAAAAATAAAAAAAGTTGTCAACGCGTTCAATTCGTGAGAGTGCAGCTTTAACTTCTACACAGAGAAGTTATTTACGGAGCTGTAAGTGTAAGCTTTGAAGGCTATATAATATCATACACATCATAGTGTATGTCTACCACTTACAACTAACTTACACTCCTCGCGAAACTACCACTTTTCATTTTACTCCGAGATTTTCAGCATTGGGGACACGAAATGTTGCGTGTTCACTCTTTCAACCTCCAAGGCTGATCAATGGACCTTAGAAATTACTATCCCCGTGTTACTTGGTGGTGTAAACACCGTGAAATTTCGAGGAAACTGATAAGAATCTCCTACTGTATCTACTTGTGTTTAAATTTGAATACGTTCCTCTAATTGTGTTGTTTCAATATTTTTGAGACTCACTTGCTTATAATTCGAGTTGCAATCCGTTACCAGTTGATGTCTATTTTTGATCCAGTTTTAATGCATTATTAAATTTAACTTGTTTAACTTTAAGTAATGTAAACTTAATGTTTTCTATGTTCATTTAACTTCTTTAACCTTTTTGACATTTTTTAACCTTCAGTTTGTTAAAAAAAATGCATTTCCCGCAATAACGAGCATGCCATAAAATCAAAAGTACCGTAGTCTCAATTTAGCTTGCAATATGTCACTTCAAAATTTGTATATATATCACATAACTTCCACACTGCCAAAAATACTTTATTGCTGTATATTGCTGTATATATACTAATATTTTCTATTTATTAACTCAAAAGTAATGGTTTAAATATTATATTAATCAAAAAATTCATACATACATGTAGACTGTTACTTTAAAAAAATATTTCAACTGAAAGCTTAATAATGTTCATTTGAAGAAAGGGAGGGTATTATGACAATATATTTACATATAAATTTGCTTTTTAAACCCTTTCTACCTTTATATCATAATAATTAACTGCAATTAAACTAATATTTTGAATGCTGAAAAAACAAACGATATGTACATGTATAACAACTTTAGAAATAATGATAGGAAAAATATTCACACTTACGCGATACTCAACACCTTCATTACTCCAATCCAATTAAGTTCTCAACAACTTAACACAGTAAGAGTATGAGGTACATGTAACAATGATAAACAAACAAACACATGCTTTGGTGTTATATTTTATTTGTGTGAAAATCAACAGGAAATTTACGTTAGTACTACAATATGGGTTTAATTAAAGGTAAACTAATAGCCAAACGAAGTATAGATGTACTTTTATGCAATATGTTTTCTTTCTGTTTTTAGGAGGAAAATGAATGATTTACTGATTTTTATAGAACGAAATAACTTCAAGTGTAATAATTTAGTTTCAACATAGTGATGCAGTAGAAATGTATACAACCGGGAATTCCGCTTTGAGGTCAATAAAATAACACTATCACCGGCAATACCAGCAATAAAACCCTCCTTGGAAAACGAGCAACTCAGCGAAACTCGATGGATTTTAATGAGGAAAGCGGGTTACGTTCTCGGCGGATGTCGGCTATTTTTTGTAAAACCCTCAAAGTAACCGAGGAAAGTGGTAGTTCGGCGAGGAGTGTACTGTACATACAATTCAAAAGTCCTCTGTTTGCCCAAAAATACAAATAAACAGAAACTGTGGTTTTGTAGCCACAATATTCAACCAGTTGATAAATATCTGTATTGTATGTTTATATTAGTTCATCAAGGTTATTGTATTGTTACAGAGATTGGATTCCAAACGCCACTTGATCTTATCAAGAAGGAAGAGGAGGAGTTTGCGGTCACATACACAACTTGGAAACAGCAGTATGACACATGGCGAGAACAGAACAAATGTATGCAGATGCTGCTAAATAATTATCTGTTCAACAATGTAGACATCTGGTTGTAGATATACAAATTATAACAAGATGATATAAATAAATTTGTGTAGTGTCTTGTCATTTTGTTTAAAGTAGCTGGATAATTTCTGAAAGTAGGCATGGATTTAGAAACCTGATCTCAAAAGTGAAGCAATGAAGTAGCAAGGGTAGTCTGACACTATTTGCCACTTTTCTTTACTCGGCTACCAAGTCATCATGAAACCCCTGATATGAATAAACATTTCCATGAAGAATCTGAATGTATCTCGATGATACCGGTAATAGTCTTCCTTGAAAGAATAAGCCTTGCTTCTGTTTTAATGACATTTAGGAATGATAAATATATGTTAACTTTTTACATCTGCATAAAATATATATATCACATTTTTGCAGTTCATCTTTGATCCTTTTATTCAGTGCATCCAAATAAAGAGCAGTACAATCAGTATCTGCAGCAATGGCAGACATACGAGAAGCAGATGGAGGCCAAGAAGTCAGACATTGCGAAGCGGAAAGAGGAGGCCAAGAAACAGATAAAGGAGCAGGAGAAGGCTGCCGCAAAAGGCCAGCCGTTCTCCTCAGGAATTGGTGGGTTCACTGGTCCCCCGCCACCTGGAATGTTTGCTGGCGCAGGCGGGCCCCGTGGACCTCCCCCAGGGGCGGGATTTAATGCCCCACCCCCAGGAATGCCACCTGGGGCGCCTGGAGGCCCTGGGGATCAGAGGATGAGAGGTCCCCGCCCACCTGCTGGAATGGGAGGCCCTGGACAGGGAAATATGGGAGGACCTCGCCCACCGTTTGGCCCAAGGGGTGATATTGGGCAGATGGGACCCAGGGGCAGGGGGTTCCCCATGGGGAACTCTGGGCCAGATATGGGTGAAGGGGAAATGGGAGATGACATATCGGCAGAAGACAATAACCAATTTCTAGAAAGATTGTATCAAGATACAAGAACAAACAAATTTATTTTAAATAAGATCACTGATGAAGGTAAAGACATTTTGAATCAGTTAGGGTTTGAGGGTCGAGTGTTTTTAATGAAATTTACGAAAATGAATCCTGCACAGCTGAACAGTATGGTGAAGATGGTGAACACATTAGGCGATGAAAGTAAAAGACTGTTTAAAGAAAATCAAATGAACCCAATGGTGTTAGGAAGGATGAAGAGGGATGTTATTGCGGAGTTAAAACGTTTAAATGTAGATATCACGGATGAGCTTTCCAAGAGGACTCACTCAGCTTTTAGGGGTCGGGGCAGGGGATTTCCCCGTGGCGGAGGCCCAAACCAGTTCGGTAGAGGCCGTGGAGGGAACTTCCAGGGTAGTTTTGGAGAAGGATCTGAGGACGGGAACCAAGGTGGGCCTGGTGCTCCCCCATCTCTCATGGAGATGAACTTTGACCAGCAGTCTGGCTTTGGAGGAAAACAGGACAGGTACATGTACATAATTTGTGCGTAAGTGAGGTGAAAAAAATGAAGACAAAATTGACTGCAGCATTTTTGCAAAATTTAGACTTTCAAAACCACAATCTTTTAAGCACTCTGGCTTCTCAATGGTGCAAGAACTCTCTCAATTAAGCCTTATGTGAAAAACAGCTTTGTTAGTTTGGGTTCATTATTTCCAAAGTAGTTGAACATTAGATCAGCTTTGAGCATTGAAAATTTCTATTTGTCCGGAGTGTAACTACATGTATATATGGCCACAATATTTTCACCCAATGTTTGAAGAAATTATCTGTTCAAGGTTTTCATATAAGCATATCATTAAAAAAAGCTTAAGAGTCAGACATTATTTTTTTTGTACATATGACCTTTTTTAGGAATTTTTATGTTTGAACTGAAGCGTTTTACATGTACAACTATATATATATTAGAAATTAAATCTGCAAACATGAAGTTTAATGTTTATTGAAACAATGTTATGGTAAAACCTATGCTTTGTAAAATATATTTCACCAAAGAATGAAATTTCATGAAACTATCACACTATGCACTCAGACGAATTTGACATCATATTTACAATACAATGATGAGACTGTGACTTTTTGGCATCAGTATTCTATAAGCGCTTTTACACTTGTTGATTTCTGATTTTTTTTTATTACCAGTAATAGTGTTTAGGCCTAAAAAAAAAAATTGTTTGGTTAGGGTTACATCCTTTTCAAAAATAGGTAGGGTAGGTAGGCTTTTTTTTATTTTTTTATTAGGCTTTATGTAAGAATGTTATTTTCATCATTGGAGAATGGTGTTAAAGTTATCCCCTGTATAAGCAATTAAGGTTTTAAACTACACATTGAAAAGCAATTAAAAAAAAAAAAAAAAAAATTTTTTTTTTTTTTAGTTTTTCATTTTTTTTTCAAACTGACTATAAAAACGGTAGGGTCGGCGCCTTTTCCGTAGGTAGGGTCGGGTAACCCGAACCAAATGTATTTTTTTTTTAGGCCTTATCTAAAAAGTAGATTGACTTTGGAGTAAGTTGATAAAAGTTGTAAAGCTGTAGTGTACCATAATTTCCTTGCTTTTTGTTAAATTAATCATCCATCACAATTTACATTAGCATTCATTATATGTTTTAATTTTCAGCAGCGCTTATATGTGTAAACATGTATGTATAAATGCTTTAGACATAAGCATAACCATAATTTTTTGAAGTCATTGTGTAAATTTATTATTGCCATACATGTACATTGTACTTATTCGACACAAATGTATGATTTCCAAATTGTTGTAATATAGCTGATACATTTTCTGCTGCAGTAGTGGTGGTATGCCAGGTCGTGGAGGTCTTGGTATGCGTGGTGGTCCTCATGGTGGTCCACGCGGCCCTGGACCCATGAACCAGGGACCCCGAGGAGGGCCTCCCGGAATGGGGATGAGGCCGGGGATGATGCGCGGGCCCCGCCCTGGGGTCTTTGGGGGCCCAGGGATGCCAGGGCCCCCTCCCCCGCGACCTATGGGGGTTCAGGGTTTTGGTAGTCAACCAGTCCCACCAGCACAGCCAGAAGTGTTCACTGTAAGTTTTTTTTGGTCAAATGTTGCTTAATAACTTCATGTTTTCGCTGTTACAAGTTGATAGATGTGAGCTTGATTTATGATGTTTGGGATTAAAGAAACGGTCTCTGTTGTCTGGAATATGCGTTTGACATGTTTCTTACAATTATTATCATAAATAAGTCAGACACCTGATTTTACAAATTTCTCAAAAAGGTCATTGTTTATACTGTTTAACTGCTAGATGTATCTGTCTCCAGGGTTGCAGGTTTGAGTCATAGTTGGAGCATTTCTAAACCTATACTGTTATATATATAAATAATGTAATGACTGTCCCTACATTTCAACTAAGTTGTAACAGGAAATTCAGGCAGATTTAAAATAAATGTCTTATTCCTACAGGGTGAGGTGTTTGAACCTCCACCAGAGCCAGAAAAGCCCAAGGTGTCAACACCACCTGTCACAACAGCCACGGCAACAACAGCAGCTGATGCTAAAGCAATTACTACTGCACCTAAAACCACACAAGTCAAGCCTGAGACTACAAAAGACAAAGAAAAATCTCAGACTCCTGACAATAAATCTCAAACCGTACAAAAACAAGATCAACAACAGAAGCAACAACAACAGCAACAACAGCAGCAACAGCAGAAGAAGTTCAATGAGAAGAAACCTGCACCACCAGAACCGAAGTCAACAGCTCACCGGAGCTTGGGGATGTTCTTGGCTATGAACCAGGATAAACTGCAGGAGGAAAGGGACCGGGAACAGCGTGCTGCTGTGGGGCGGGGCAGAGGGACTGGGTCACCATCAGGTACACCAGGTGCAAGGGACCGCAGCGCAGAGCGGGACAGACCTGGGATTGGGCAGGCCGCACCGATAAAAACAGATATAAAACCATTGCTGGTAAGCCATTTGGCTGGTTTTATGGTACATTTGTTTTGGTGCAGTGGAAGTTACTTATCCTAGAATGCACTACAGTCAGTCAATTAAATAAATAAGGGCTGGATGAATAAAAGGTCAGCAAGAACTGTTCTTTGCCAACGCAGCTTTTAAATTTTGTTGAACTGAAAATAAAAAGCACTCCTGACATTGATAATTTATCCCCTTTAACTGGCATACCGATATCCGTCTGAGATATTTTTAGATTTAAAACATGTTGAAAGTTGAAAAATTAAATTGCATATGTATCAAAAGTTTTTCATTAATATAATGAGAATTGCAGAATAATTAAAATTTGTGTATGAATCCACTATCTTTTGGGTTTTCTTTAGGATATAGACCACAGTTATGAAGACCAACAGGATCAATACAACGATGAATACAGCCAGTTTGGTGCCCAGAGAGGACGTGGTAGAGGACGAGGCGGGTTTGACAGTACAAGAGGCCGCGGAGGCATGGCAGACAGCCAGAGGGGTCGGGGTGGTATGGCTAACAACCAACGGGGTCGTGGAGGAATATTAGACAATCAAATGGGGCGCGGGGGATCGGACAGTACCCGGGGACGTGGAGGATTTGACAGTGCCCCGGGGCGTGGGGGATTTGACAGTGCCCGGGGGCGTGGTGGATTTGACAGTGCCCGGGGGCGTGGAGGATTTGACAGTGCAAGGGGGCGTGGAGGATTTGACAGTACCCGGGGACGTGGAGCATTTGACAGTGCCTCAGGGCGTGGTGGATTTGACAATGCCCGGGGACGTGGTGGATTTGACAGTGCCCGGGGGCGTGGTGGACGGGGCCAGCCCCCAGCAGAGACAGGAAGGGAGGAGGAGCAGTATGGGGGACAATTCGGAGCAGCAGCACGGGGGAGGGGCACTGGGCGTGGTAACCAAAGGGGTCGTGGAGGTCAGTTTGGGGCCAGAGGTCAATACGGCGATCAAGTACAGGGACAGTTTGGTAACAAGGGGCAGTTTGACCAGTATGGAAATGAGGCAGAACCTGAACAGTATGGGGAGGAGCAATATGGGGCAGATCAGTTCGGGGAGGATCAGTACACAGAACAGCCGGCCGTGGAGTATGAACAGGGGCAGGGCTACGGGGCAGACAGCCAGGCGGAGCTTCAAGCCCCAGAAGCAGACACTACTGTCCAGGGGGTAGAAGATAACAGACCACTTGAGGGAAACAGACCACCTGTTGACCCGTACAGGCCACCAGAGGAGAGAGCATACGACAGAGCCAGGCTTCCTCCAGCGCCGGAGGATAGACTCAGAGAGAGACTTGACTACGTAAGTTACTGATTGGTAAAAATGGTAATTTCATGATGATCTATTTTAATTTGTAACATTTTGCATATCATTTTTCACTTATTATTTTTCATATGACATTGCTTATTTCAAGTGAAATACATCCATTATGTATAAAAAAAATAATTGTATTACACTAGTTTAATATACATGTAACTTGATGTCAGTTTGCCCTTCAAATTTAGCTTAAACATTTTATTGAAGAATAACTGAAATCTTAATGTTTTGCAACAATATGTCAGGTGATAACTGAAACATATTTATGCCCCCACAAAGTGGCGGCATATAGGGTTGCCCTTGTCCGTACGTACGTCTGTCTGTCTGTACGTACGTACGTCCCGAAGATTGTTTCCGATCTAATTCTTGAAAACCGTTTGTCCAATCCTCACCAAACTTTAAACACATGTTTGTGACCATAATATCTTGATCAAGTTCCTTAGCCATGGAAATCGCTTTTGTCATTTAGGAGTTACGGCCCTTTATTTGCAAAAAAAGACTTGAAAAATACGTCCCGAAGATTGTTTCCGATCTAATTCTTGAAAACTGTTTGTCCAATCCTCACCAAACTTTAAACACATGTTTGTGACCATAATATCTTGATCAAGTTCGATAGTCATGGAAATCTCTTTAGTCATTTATTTCATTTATGCCATTAAATACAAAAAAATATAAGACTCGTTCTGAAAAGATGTTAAACTTAAAGAATAATTATAAGGAAGATGGCAAAAAGTGTTTAAAAAATGACATACTGAAAAAACTGCATATAATGTACATGTATGCATAATGATTAGGTACCAGTAATGCTTTCTTTAAGTTTATCAACATTGTATTGTTAGTATATCCTTAATTTGTTCCAGGATCGGAGAGACCCATACAGAAGACCTGAGGATCCTTACGAGCGGTTGCGTGACCCCTATCGTGACCCGTACTACCGGGACCCCTATGCCAGGGATCCCTACAGAGACCCCTATGCCAGAGACCCCTACAGAGACCCCTACAGGAGACCCGTGTATGAAGACCCATACAGGTACCAATTTACAAATGCAGTTGTTGTTTTTTTTTCAGCCCTTTTAAGGGCCAAATATCTGCCTCATTCCCCTCCTGAAAAAGGAGATTTTTTTCCACAATGCAGGTAAAAAAAATCCTTTTAAAAAAATAGTTTTGTTATTTTGGAGGAGCATTGGCCCCTAAACATTTAACAAGTGTAGCAATTAAGTGCCATTCATGAATATGGGAATAGGTTTGTTGAATAAAAAGGTTGGAAAACAAGATCAACATTATATAAATCACAGGGCTTCCATTACTGTATAGGAAGTTTGGAAGTATATTACTCCTTAGAAATGGGTTAAAAATTCCAAAATTGATTTCCAGGAAGTACAAAAACTTCCATAATTTTGAAAACCACCAAAGTAGAAAGCTTGGAAGTTAAAGATATTCAAACCTTGTGTCAACATTACTTTTATGGTCACAATTTCAATCAGTCTTAAGGTAAAATGATTTATTATAATATAAGGCTTTGAATTTGGCAAGTTAAAGTTACAAATTACTTGATTTTTAACATACTAATTGAAAAATAGTGGAAAAAGATATTGTATTCGGGAGATTTAAACTTCCACATTTTAGTGTAAAACTTCCAAAATTGATGGACAGGAAGTTTATACTTCCAGTTTCAAATTATTAATGGAAGCCCTGGAATCATGTTATTGTATTTGACCCCTTTTGCCAAAACCATGCTATTTCCACCTTTCCATGCACCACCATCCACTGGAAAGTGAAAAACACATTGAATTACATGCACATAACAGACTTTGGAGTTCACAGAATAGTAAATTAAGCAAAAATGCTTATTGATAAAAGTCAAACATACCGTATCATACTGTATGCTATACCATAAGTGACATGTATAACAATAAAATGTAAATAATCCATTTAAGACGGGGGGATTTCTATACTTTGCATGACAATTCAGTGAAGGTTTATTAGAAAAGAAATACAAATAGGCACACAAATGATTTTAAGATTAACCTAGGATAAGAGAACAAAGACAAAAATGAATATATTTTGAATGTGTACCATTTCTAAATGTTTAATCAATGTTACAGGCGTTTGGATGAACGTGACCGTTACGACCCATATCGACCTCCAGAAGAGCAGGGAACCTTTAAGATTGCAGAGACGATTGACTACGGTCATAAGCCTACGGGCTCGGAGGAGGAGGCTGGGGGGTATCAGGCTCCTGCAGTGATAGACTACGGGCATGGGCAACGTTCTTCTGCAGGCAGCCAGGAGGAGGAGTACCCTACCCAGGGTGCACAGGGTGATTCTGGGGGCTACCCTTCCCGCGAAGACAGTCGACAGTACCCTAGCAGCATGGAAAGTGAGACCTACCCTCCCCACCATGAGAGTGGAGGCTACCCGCCCAGCAGGGAAAGCGGGGGCTACCAGCCTCACAGGGAGGCTGTGGGCTACCCGCTAAGCAGGGAGTCTGGGGGCTACCCAGGCCGGGGTGAGTCCATGTATGGGCAGAGGGAGGGTGGATTCTCCCCACATGAAAGAGCAGGAACAGACCGGGACTATCCACCAACCAGCAGAACTGACACCAGCTTCTCACATAGACCAACTGCTAGCTCACAACAAGGTACAATCAGAGGCTCTATGGTTATCCCTAATACCAGTCTTTCATTAAGAATTTGGAACTGGAAGTTTGAACTGCTTTACCATCAATTTTGGAAGTTTTTCCCTAAAATGTGGAAGTTTAAGTTCCACAGATTCTACAATTTGTTCCACTGTTTTTCAATGTTTGGTTTAAAAATTCAATAATTCGCAACATTACTATAACTTGCCAGTTTCAAAATTTTATATTACCAGTATAATAATGGAAGTATCTTTAAGACTGATTGAAAATGTCACCATAAAGAAAACATTGACACCAGGTTTTGTTATTTGATCTTCCAAGCTTTCGACTATTCTGAAAAATTATGGAAGTTTGTACTTCCAAGCTATCAATTTTGGAAGTTTAAGTCCATTTCTAGGGAGTAATACACATCAAAAATTCCTTGAATGGAAGCCCTACTTATTATTAATTAAGTTCTGTTTGGTCTTGTTATATATTTAGCTTGTCTGTTTTCATAGCCTTGGCGTCATTGTCATCAGCATGCAAAAACTTTAATTATGGCTATCACCCTTCTTAAAAAGAAACTTGGTTCAAATGTTGCCTGGGACAATACTAAGTATAAAGGCACACTGGACCTACACTGGCCCACACCTGTAATGGTAGAATGTAACCTAAAATGGTTTAATGTAACCTGTATTCCCAAACAACAGCCTTTCAGGGGTTTAGCATATTTCACACATTGGACTATCCACCAAACAGCATGTACAGAAAGGCCCATAATTCTGGCCTTCATAATTGTTCATGAGTAATGCCCCTTTTTCACTGAAAACAACAACAACAACAGGCAAGCGTTGGCCTTAGCTCCGAGTGGCTCTTGTTATGTCTGTTTGTGAGTACTTATCAAAAAAACTAATTTATCATATTTTTGTTAAAATAATTAAATATTTGTAAATATTAATTATATTTCATGGACTATTAATGTGAAGTACATTATATGTATACTAGTCGGGATAACAACTTTCTGTATGAGATTAAATCAGTCAGTGTTGTCTGTGTTGCAGATCAGAGAGAAGTGGACAGGTATTCACGACCAGCACCACCTCCCCCCATGGAAAGGTATGTATAGAGGTTACTCTTGGGATATAATGATGATCAAGTACCGGTTTTGTTGGAAATTTGATCTTTATGGTTGAGGTCATTGTTAATCAATTGCATGAACATGAAATCGATTAACATTATGTTGCTGTAACCACTTATCATTGAAAATATGCTTCCAATGAACAAAAATACAGTAAAATAATCTTCTTTTATGGCCATTAATAAATTTGTTGTTAAGTACTCTTACTTCAAAATTGATTGCTTTTTTCTTTCGTTTATGCTGTATTAAAGCCAACTAGCTCTTTTTGATAATTTGCTTACTTGCCCGACTAAAAAATCAAGAAAAATGTGATCAATACTTATTAAACAGGTTTTCAAAAAAAACACTTATTAGAATCGGGATATTGTTGATCTGGTGGGCGTCAAACATTGGTTTCTGCCCAATGACTTAAGCTAGCATTGATGGATAGTAATAAAAGTTGGTGTGTATGTAGCTTATGTGAAGAGCTAGCGTGGGATTGCTTTTTAGGGGATGGGGTCAAGGTGTGCGCCCAAATTCTTAAATTAGCATTGATGGGTAGTAATGAAAATTGTTGTATAGGTAGCTTATGTGAATTGCTAGATTGGGATTGCTTTTGAGGGGGTTGGGGTCAAGGTTACTGTGACTAAAAATGGAAAAATGGTTTCCACCCAATAACTTAAGTAAGAATTGATGGATAGTGATGAAAGTTGGTGTGTAGGTAGCTTATGATCGCCCATATTAAAACCTGGTTTCGTTACATTGCAGCATTTCTGGTATTTACATTTTAAATAATTATTCATTACAATGAAAGGCATTAATTTTGTTCTTAAAGACATGTTTGATAAATTTGACATTTACCTGCTGTATGTATTTCAGGAAATTCCCATCCCCTTTCATCAGTCGGTCCCAGTTTCCTGGACCCCCTCCTGGCCCCCCTCCTGGTCCCCCACCCAGAGCCCCGCCAGTGGAGACAAAGATGGAGGTTGTCAAGGTAACTGAGTTAGTTTGTTCTTGGGATTTTTTACAATTTGGCATATGTATTGCAAAGGGTATGTTATATTCATGGAGTTAATAGTTTGGTAAAGCAAAATCAACAAAAACTTTCTTAGTGTTTGACATCATGCCTCTGTACTTATTACTACCAAATATGCATATGTGAACCCCTAAATAACAAACAAACTAAACACAATTTATGATAAAAAATTTCAGGGGCTTTCCAAATAATTACTTCATAATCTGTCGGGCCATGCCATTGGCTGAACCATGAGTGTTAACTCTAAGCTCAAGACATCTTGTTTGGAATTTGCTCTTGTTTTACACATGCTATATTAATAACAAGATAAGATTAACAATGAAAAAATTGTAACCATTAGTAATTTAAAATTTGTAATCATTTTAAGCTGCATGAATTCCAGCCCAATACAAAGTATTATTTAGTTTAATATAAATGAACACACTTGTACAGGTTGAGGACATTCTGTGCCTGCCAGGCCGCACCACGCGACCCCAGCAGATTGTAGCAATCGTGCGTGGACTCCCTGGCTCTGGGAAAACCTATGTCAGCAAACTGATCAAGGTAAACACCTGTCGTTTTTGTTAATAGTTGCATGTAATATGGTGCCATTTATTCAAACGTACATGTAATATGGTGGCATTTGTTCAAATGTTTATGTAATATGGTGCCATTTGTTCAAACACATGTAATATGGTGCCATTTGTTAAAACATATTTCTTCCACCTCAGATAAGTAGATCCAATAATTTAACCATGCTAGATATTCTTATCTTGCCCACGGGCGAAGATAAAATGCCCGTATGGAACTCATTTTTAATGGTCACCGCATTGTAATTACCTCCCTTGTTAAAGACTGTCGTCAGTAGCATCAAGAAAATCTTGTCTTATGGTAATATTGAAAATGCTAATTAAATATTTCTTGCTTCAAATGTCACCATAAAACATTTTTCACGCACCATTCAAGAAATAATGCTTCATTCTCATTAGAACTATTTAAAAAGACCGATTTGACTATAAACATTAACTAGATCACTGCGCGCATATCCATGACAACCGCTTGCTATTGCATATCCATCGCAATTGTTTTCACTAAGCACAAAAGAGTTCCGGCAAAAAATACATTTTTACTTAATTTTGTTTAACTGAGGTGGGAGAAAAAGCATCTACCGCTATATAGTCGCTCGTGTAAGATAGGTTCATCCCGACCCTCGCGCAGGGTGTTTTTCTCGGAAACTTGGTAAACCTCGTTTCCACAAAACACCCTACGCTCGGGTCGGAATAAACCTATCTTACACTCTCGGCCATGGAAGATACTTAATGTAATATGGTGCCATTTTTTTTCAAACATATATGTAATATGGTGCCATTTGTTAAAAGGTACATGTAATATGGTGCCCTTTGTTCAAACATATATGTAATATGGTGCCATTTGTTCAAACATATATGTAATATGGTGCCATTTGTTCAAACATATATGTAATATGGTGCCATTTGTTCAAACATATATGTAATATGGTGCCATTAATTCGAAATTTACTTTAATAGTTAACTACATGCCAAAATCTTGCCTTGATTATTTTAAGACAATATGAAAAACTTGTGAAGATATATGATAATCGAAGTAATGTTGATGTATTAATATACTTTTTTCTTCTTGTCCCTCAGGACAAGGAGGTCTCTAGCGGTGGTGGGGCCCCACGTATGCTGTGTCTGGACGACTATTTCATGATCGAGGTGGACAAGATAGAGAAGGACCAGGAGACAGGAAAACGCATCAAGAAAAAGGTATACGTACATATTATATGCACTAGTATGGTAATACTAAAAAGTATATGTATGTTAGAAGGACCATCTTATTAATGTATGCATTGTATTAATATTTCTGAACAGAATCGAACAGAATATTTAGTCAACTTTAACTATTACAGTTTCTTGTCAAAAGCATACAGTCAAATAAGCAACATGGGATACATTTACATTTTTTACATTTTCATTTATTTAGCTACGATGATATTTACATAATGTTATTTTATATACTATTTCTGATTTTTTGGGCCTTCTTTACATACTTGACAATTTCGAAACTAAGAGCGGTCAGTTTGGTTAAAGTTTTTTTTATTTTACATGTTCAATTTCGTCTTTAATTTGCAATTCCTACTTATAAATATATACAAATATTTAACTAAAAAAATGTTGATCTTATTTAATTTTATTTAATGGCCCTAAAGTTTCTATATTAATCAAATTGACCATTGCTTCGATATACACCTGAAGCTTTATTTCACTACCTTTGCAAACATATTTGCGTGTGGAATTTAAATTAAGAAGTTTCATTAACTTTTTGTATTGTCTGCAGGATGTGGATGAAGTACTTTGACAAGTGTATATGTCATCATCACACTTTTGTCTACGATTAATAACAAGTACAGTCTCACTACTAAGAAGTCATAAGAGGCTGAGATGGAGATTGCATATTTCCAGAACATGCATAAGAGCTTGTGTGTCATAATTGAGTGTTATACACCAGTCTTACATTCATTTACCCGTACAATAGGTCTTAAAATATGAGTACGAGGCTGAGATGGAGAGTGCGTATCGCCAGAACATGCTGAAGAGATTGTGTAATATTCTAAATGCTATACACCAGTCTTATATTTACTTGTACTGTAGGTCCTGGAGTATGAATATGAGGCTGAGATGGAGAGTGCATATCGCCAGAACATGCTAAAGAGCTTCAAGAAGACCATTGATGACGGCTTCTTCCCGTTCATCATTGTCGACGCTGTCTTCGACCGCATCAAACACTTTGAGGAGTTCTGGAGCTACGCAAAGTCCAAGGGTTTCCAGGTAAACAGCAACCAAGGGTAAAATTTGGGATAAAGAAGGGACCTAATGTTTGGTTGGTAATGCAGAAGAGTCTAGTAATTTCATTGAAGATTGGTTAATCCAAATTTATGAAGACAGCTATATGCTGATATATAGCACAATCGAGTCAGTTTTCTGGTTGGAACCTGTACTGGTTTCCTTCTTGAGGGGCCGAGAGAATAATGGTGGGATTCGTGCCCTTAATCTCTTTGGTGTGAGGAGGACAGCTAATCCATTTGATCCCTCACACTCTCATCAATGATTGTGGTTTCTGCCTTTACTTCAAACATAAATATATATTCTATAATGTATGAAACACTCATTCTTGGTACCCTGGCTATTTATAATATATAACTCCATTTAATACCCTGGGCTAATTGACTGCAGTTATCTTGTACTCAATCATTAATGATGTGAAATCTGAAAATTTGTTTGGATCCTGATTGGATATGGAAGTAACCGAGAAGGTGAAGTCAATATTTATTGTGGGGTTCTATGTACAACAGTAAACAAAGACTATGTATAGCTTTTGACAGACATGGTGTACAGTTCAATATGAATATTCACACATTACAAAGATTCACTAGCCTGTTTTCCAACGATATATTCTGTAGAGTAATTGAAAAAATATCGTGTGCTTTCTGGACGTGGAAGGTTTTTACACTGTGTTTACTTCCTACAGGTGTATATCGTGGAACTTCACTGTGATGTGGCCGTCTGTGCGAAGAGAAACACTCACAAACGTACACAGCGAGAATTAGAAAAGGTATGAGAAATCTGTTAAATGGTATAAACTCAGTAAAACTCGTTTCAGACTTGTAAACAATTTCAAAAATATTTTTGCTTATTTTGTGTTGAGCTTGTATGTTTTAGGATATTTTACATAAAATATACATATTATTGCTAGTGATTTTTAAATCACTAGGTCAAGGTCACAGTGACCTTCATGTGAAAAACGCACCTCATTTCCTCTCAATAACTATAGAACGCTTGGACCCAAGAACTTCATACTTGGTATGCAGGTTGGCCATGACTAGAAGATGACCCCTGTGTCGGTTCATCTCCAGTCCCAAAGTACAAATTTCATGTCTATCATTGATTATTTCTCAGCTACGACCAGACAATGGGGGAGACGAGCGGGTTTTTTTTAAAAGACTACAAATTAAAGTTGATATTGGAGTAGTTCTTGGAGAGCTTGTGTCAATGCTCATTGCAAGTGGAGAATTGCAGGAAAAAAAGAAAATGCTTGTTAGAATGTAATTAAACAAAGAAGCAGTATTTGATCTAAATTTTTTCTGTGAAAATGAGTTTGACTATACAAAAAAAACAAAATTTTGCCAACTTGAATGCTATAGCTGCAGTCGAGGTGGGAGGAAGCACCAGGCCACTACATCAAGCTGGATGTACGAGCATTATTGCAGGAAGACTCCATCACTGATGTGGAAATGGAGGAGACGGAGGTCGGCCAGGCAGGTGGGGCTGTGAAGGAGGAGGGTGAGGAAGCTTTTGAAGAGGATGAAGCTCAGGTAAGATACATTCTCAATAGAAAAGGTAAAGGTAGACACTGAGGCCCATGTGAGGTACCATCTGCATGTCTTATATGGAGTGTATATGTGCCTAGAAGCGGTAAATCTACTATTAGTAGATTTGCTTGAAATATAAATGGTTATTCATAAGGCCATGAAAGATGCTGATCATAAGAAAAGATGTTGTCTTGAAGTAGAACAATGAAATCAGTAGCATATTTTTTAATCTGCTTAGAAGCCCATTTGTAAGGAGGCTTCTTTTGTTGAAGTTGGCAGAATGCTTAAATGTATTGCCCATGATGTTAAAACACTTAAGAGTCAGTATATGAATACTTACATAGCTGTTCAAGTATGCTATGTAAGTCAATCATGTACATGATATTGCATACTGATCATATACTGTTTATGTTAATTGTAAGCACTTTGTATGTGTAATTCTTGTAGGTTCACTTAAGGTAGGCAACTTGATTGATTTTATCTATTTTTAAAATCCACATTAGGTCATTTTAATGTCAAAATCATGTTTATTTTTCTCTGAGGGAATAAATCTTGTAAAACCTTTGTTCAAACCTTGAGATTTTCTTGTGTTTTTTTAATGAATATCTGTATCATAAGCTTAAAATTGAGAAAAACTTGGTGTCACGGTAAGAGAAAGTGGTGGGGTTTATGAGTGGGTGGAAATTCAAGGGAAGGCAAAGGTAATATGATTGGAAAAAAGTGGGTGGGAGTTAATGGAGGTAGATTGAGCTTTAGCTATAAATAAGTATAAGAGTGTGTCAGTTCACGGAGGGAAAGGTGGGTTTTTGGAGTGTGTTGGATTTAGAGAGTGGGTGGAAAAACAGTGGGTTATTTTGAGTAGGTGGGCAAGTGGTGGGTTTTAAGAGGGGCTTGAAAAGTTGTGTGGTTTTTATGTGGGTGAGAAATATCTGTTCAGGTGGGAGGAAGTAAGACTTAGTTTAACCATAACAAACATATATGATCAATGCAATTGATTGGTTAAAGGTAGGGATTTACATAAGAAGGTGTTAAATGTTATAAAAATGGTTTGTTATAAGCAAGGTGGGAGGGATGGGTTTCTGATATTTATTTTATTTCCCAAATGAGTGTTGACACTCTGAAATGTAGACACCCTTGAAAGTTTGACAAGGGTAAGATGTTCTTATATGCATGGTGGGTGGGCCATGAAAAATTGAAAATATGAAAAGTAAAAAATAAACCTTTTGAGGGTGGTTGCCAGTTTTTAATGAACTGTAAAATACTGTTTGAGTTGTGGTGGGTGGGCCGGTTGAATGGGAATTCGACCTAAAAAAAATGAAACAAAATTTTGGGGTGGTTTCTGATAGCAATATTTTGGAGTGCAATTATTCTTAGTAAACCAGTTTAAAATAAACTTGCCTGGGGAGAGAAGCTGGTAAAATAAGAGTTAGGTGTTTTAGATGGTTTGGATGAGATAGAACTGTTTTAGATGGTGGGTGGTTACTTTTTTCTTAGGCGGGTGGGTTAAGCATCAGCAAGGTGGGTGGGGTGATGTGGGTGGGGTTAGTCATTGAATGACAGCAAGGTAGAACTGAACTATAGATAGTTAACAAATTATGGTTACCAATAATCAGAAACCATATCGAGTGTTTCAAGTATTGTTTTTTTCACCCACAAATAGAGTACTAATTGTCAATGTTAAAAATGCTGGTCACATTCAAAAAGAGTGTGTTTGATGAGAATAGAATAAGTAATGACTTTATCATAACTGAGTGTGAAAGTTGACAGAGGGTGGATATAACTTTGAGTATAGATAGCCAGCACCATAGAGGACAGAGCCTACTTGGCAAGGTGATAGTTGTACATGTACTGTGTATGGACTAAATGAGCAGACCATTGCATCATTCGGGAGGAGTGGGGCTAGAAAAAAGACGTTTGACTTATTTATAAAATTTGACTTTTGATAAACAAGCCCAAGTACTGACAAAAGTGCTTAGCATAAACACAAACGTTAACAAGCCCTGCAATATAATTGTGCTGATTTTGACCACTGCCATTTTTAAGATGCTTTTCATAATCAGAATGTACTGTTATGAAATTTTAGTAAAAACCAGCTCTAGCTCTATAGAATTAGTGTTTATCCCAAATATGAATGTTATATTCATACACATAGAGTTGTGTCTCTTTATGTTTTTTCATGTACTATGTATCATAATGTTCTTTTCTGGTATACCTCATACCTTACAAATTCAAATGCTCAAACAAAAAACTTTTTTTACTGGTATCAAAGTCATAATGAAAGTGTATCTATAAGTGAACTGTTGAAATTCACGACCTGCAGGTAAAATAATGTTGATTTGTTTTCTGAATTATTGGTGCATGAACACCTTCAGTTTTTGGTGTTTGATGGTTAATTAATTGATACATTTATTCACTTAAATTGGTATAACCTATACATAGTTGAACTTGAAATTATATTTTATGGTATCCCATTGCTCAATGACATGTGTTATTAGTCTACATAATGTAGTGTTGCTATATTATTTTAAGTTTTCCTTAATTTGTAAATAAAATTTAAGGCCAAATAGATATTCACTGAAAAATGAAATGTGATGACTGTAAGGTAGGTAGAGAAGCAGTTATTTTTGCATTGAATCAAATAATTTGGTAACAGTATGAAGACAATTTAAAAGTGATATATCATTATTTAGATATGCAACATGTTTTAAGCGCTGGCCAATGAGTATTTTAATATGCTGCTTTTTAAGCTCTGACCAATCATTATTAATAATTTTAACATATTTTAAGCTCTGAGCAATGATTGTTTATAATTTCAACATATTTAAGTCTCTGACCAATGGTTATTTAGATATGCAACATGTTTTAAGCGCTGGCCAATGAGTATTTTAACATGCTGCTTTTTAAGCTCTGACCAATCATTATTAATAATTTTAACATATTTTAAGCTCTGACCAATGATTTTTTTTATAATTTCAACATATTTTAAGCTCTGACCAATGCTTTTTAGATATGCAACACATTTTAAGTTCTGGCCAACGATTATATATATATATATATATATACAACATATTTTTAGCTCTGGCCACTGATTATTTAGATATGCAACATGTTTTAAGCTCTGGCCACTGATTTGTTTTAGATATGCGACATATTTTAAGCTCTGGCCACAAAATGATATATTGGATTATTTTTCAGCATTACAAGAAAAGCAAATGGGAGCTAGATTTATCTGAAGGAAGTTTAGGTAAGGACAGCATAATGATATATATTCTAGTTGATTTCTATGTAAGGGAAGTAACAAGTGAATGTCAGTGATGAAGGGTTTGTTATTTTATTATTTCCCTTTTCCCTGAAGCACTGTGGGTGGGTACATATATAATAATGCTCATGGCATAAAAATATGTTTTGTGTGTTACGTTGTAATTTCTATATGGAACCAGCTAATCAATGAATGTATTGTACGATCGCTTTATTGAAACAACCGGCCAATTGTTCAGAACTGTGTTTAACTTAACAATGTGATTAATGACAACTTTTAAACTCGAAATATTTGATTATGAAAAAAGTTTCAAATAAAACAGAAACCGCTGACACATTTGTCTTATTTTTTGTTAGGAACACTGCAGATCACAAGTGTAACCATTAAGCTTCCAGAGCAGAAAAGAATTGAAAGTTAATGACGATGTTGTGACATTAATCAGTTGTTAACTTTAACAAGTTTTGAACAATCGGCCCATTATGATTCTAAGTTGATACAATTCATTTCGAAAATAATACCTTGAAAGTTCTGTTTAGATAAAAAAAAAATATTACAAAGCAGTAAAAGGTTTTATTTAAATTGCAACGTTGATTTAAGATAACAAAGGAAAATTCCTGATCAATAACATTTGGCCATACTCTCAGTGATAAGAGGCCTCAATTGTATCTTTAAGATCTGTTATTTAAATGCATGAAGCAACTAAATTCCCTCATTAGAATGTGTTGTTAGATGGTTCATTAAATTCATGTTTTCAGATTGATTCAAAGTATTTAACCATGTTATAACATCATTCATAAGTCATAAAAAGAAGTGCACAATTAAACATCATTTCGTTGAATATCTGTCCAAATGGCAAATACCCCTGATGATGTTAAAGTTTGGAATTACCAGGTCTTCTTTAATATATCCCATATTGATCTTCAAGTCTGTCAACTCCCAATAATCTTGCTGTGCAAAGTCCCCCAAAACTACTGTGTTTGATATTGAAGTGTGAAGAAATCAATCGTGTTACTGCGGCAGCAATATAAAACTGCTTTGTTATCGCAGATTTTGACATGTTGGGTGTTTTTTGTGCAGAGGGTACATATTCCAATGTTACTTTTCAAGTAATATTTTAAGCATATTGATCCCCTTTCCCAAAGTTCTCCGCCATATCAAACTGTTGAGTATTTTTTCAGACAAGCTGGATGGTCTGCAACACAAGATGAAGCACTCAACACATGCAGGCT
Organism: Mya arenaria; assembly: GCF_026914265.1. NCBI lineage: Eukaryota > Metazoa > Mollusca > Bivalvia > Myida > Myidae > Mya > Mya arenaria. Next base: position 19,886,891 of record NC_069138.1, read on the forward strand.
CTATGGAAGAGGTCCTGCAGGTCGCAGATGAATACTTTGCAAGGCAAATGAGGGAACCTGGCAAGAAACAGGTATGATTTATAATAGAACATAAATATTATTAGATATTGTGTTATACTTGATTTGGTAAACAATTTCCATCAAATGCACGCAATAAGAACACATGTATTTTAACAGGAGTTACGTATGAGTTTAGTATGAAATGAGTTTATTATGTGCAATCATTTAAAGGAAAGTGTCATACTTTTGAAAACTGCATTGTAATGCTATTGTTGAGTAAAGTTTTGGTCAATCAAGTAGTAGTCACACCTTAATCTCTTATAACTAACGTACATTATTGACATATTCCAAAGGTTCGCTGGGCTGATCTAGAGGAAAGGAAGGTCTCTGAGTATCGACGAGATCTCGGCTTTGTTGTGGGACAAACACAGCAGGATTGGCAGAGAATTACTGACCCAAACTACGCGGAACGCCAGCTTAATAGAACCAAGTACTTCTAGTAGGGTTACCTGCTAATAACTTGGTTTTAGTTTATACATAAGGTGAGTTGTCATATTATCGAAACTATCGAGCTGTCAGTATCGCAATTGAAAATTACCACACTTGTGTTTTAAGGTAGGTAGGTGTTACTTTATTTTGAACTTCTAAGGCTGTTATACTAAAAGGTAGGTAATATGCCAGGGTAAGTAAGTTAAGGGTGTGATTGGATTTTTTATTTTAACCTAAATAGCATGCTGTCATCATTCTGCCATGTCTCCAAAGGTCATGGTTGTGATAAAATGCCTTGAGCAACTGAACAGAACATTGTGGTAGCACTAGCTGGATGGGCAAGGGAAAAACCTGAGTTTTAGGCAAATGTTTCATGTTTGTGTTTTATGGAAAATACCATACGTTACATTTCGCCCATTAGCAAAGAGCTATTCATATTTCCTCCTTAAATCAGAACAAAGTTATATAGATGTAAACTTTGGCAGTTATATCATAAAAGTTTCGTAAAGCTATGTATGTCAGCTTGGGCTACATAGCTCATATAATTTGAAGCCCAATTGGATATAAAATTGTAGTTCTCACACTGTACAGTCAAGCTCAGAATCTTTGAGTTGTTTTGTTGTAACTAAGCAAACTGTAATTCATGTGTTGGAACGCAATGTAGGGAATCTGTATGAGTAAAATATTTCATTATCACTCCTGATCATGATGCCATGTATTTGCATTTCATTTTTAGTGTAGGTACCAATGTTTTAACAGGAATATTGTTAATTTTGTTTTTTTGTTTTTTTTCATTGATGCACTTGGTAATGGATGAACACATATCACCGGTTAATAACAGGTTTTTTTATATACCCAGTTTGTTGTCTAAATGATATGATAATGTTTTTGATTTAATGTGATCATTGGAATGGGTTGATGTGTTATTTTATTCAAACCATACATTTAAAATAAACATAATTGACCCCTGTTTAAACAAAGCTTAAGTGGCGAATATTTTCTACCTGGATTAAGTGGCCACCTGTATTATGCAGCCACCTTTTCCCAAAGGTGGCCACTAAATACAGGTTTGACTGTAGTTCGAACACACCATACATTAGCATCACTGTCAACGTAAAATGGTGTGATACCTCGTTATTTATGTAGTTTAATTGGATTGCATTTTCATTGTAAACATCTTTATCTGGCAGTCGTACATGTATTTAGCAAAAAGTAGTTGTTCTTGTTGTAATTGTAATGTTTGTGTCGTGATCTTCACTGCAGTTATTGAAGTTCTCTGGGAAGAAACCTGTTCTATCGCACATGTGATTATACATGTATATCTCTTTTGGTGTTTTAGTGTGAAAAAGCATGATTAGCGGTGATAACATTTCACTCTCAATTTCTAACAACATTTTTAACCTTATAATCAGGAATATGTAGTAAAACATGACTGGATTTGTCATAGAATATGATTTGGGAATTGATCATAAATAGATTATAAATAATTAAAAGTACTCATAAGGTTTAAGAAATGGGTTTAAGAAATGTATCATCAAAGGACTGAAAACATACATTGTGTACTTGAGATACACTGAACTGTAAGTTACACCAATTCACATTATTATTATTATTATTATTATTATTATTATTATTATTATTATTATTATTGATATTGATATTTTGCCTATTCATGTATAAATTGACGGTTTGATAACGTCGGTTATTCACAGACCACACCGGCATTATATAATATAGAAGTAATATAATTTCTATATTCTCATTGAACTACCCATAAAAATGCTGTATGATAGAACAAGTATTTTTGAGCGTTTTGGATTATATGATAATTTTGCTCATTGATATTAAGTAAAAAAAATGATTAAAAAAAATGATACGCAGGAACTGCGATGTATTAACACTCAAATTAGTCTCACATTAGGACCACCGTTTGCAGCGACGAAATCTTAACAATATTTTTCATCAACTAGTTAGTACATTGCCATTGTGTATCGAGTAGAGCAAGGGAGGGGCTTTTCAATCAAATCAAAATATTGTTGTTTCCATTGGCGCAAAACACACTTTGGAACAATTTTTGTTTTACGTATTATTATTATAGATTTGATTTCTTTCCTGAAAAAAACGTAGTGTAAACACTGTAACAATGGTCGTAGTTCAAAAACCTTAAAAATATATCAGCATGAAACTTTGTACATATGTTCACTGGCGCAATTATAACACATTGTAACAAGTCTCATCTCGCGGGCTATAATACATAATATATTTGTTACGGGAATAAGCATCCGAAAAATAAGATTAAATAATGTTTAATTACGGGAATAAGCATCCGAAAAATAAGATTAAATAATGTTTAATTACGGGAATTAGCATCCGCAAAATGAGATTATGTTTTAACGGCCACATACAACTGTTGTTTTTTAATGAGTAAACGTCATGATTGTGTTGGCTATTTCTATTTTTCATGATTTTCCTCTGTGTTGCCATGTGTTGCGATTTATTTATCTTCCGATACTTGATTGTTAATGATTTAATACGCTGTACTGCACATACATATAACTTATAATAGGAGATGTTGGTAGAACAGAAAAAATACAGGTTGCATTTTATTGAGTAATGTGTAAGTATATTAATGTTCTATCTGTATCTTGATCATTACCGGTGTATATTTTGTGGCAACAAGCGCAACCTTGTCTCTCCGCAATAGAGGAACATTATGAAATGTTCTCCACCAGGGGCTGTGCCAGGCACTCGTCATTCGGCACGGCCATGTTTTACGGGGAATGGAAATCTGTATAAAGTCATTATCAAATTAGAATCTCTATCATTTAGTTGATATCCTTTGAAGTGTAGCAGATTTCTTAACTTATATGCAGCAATATTTATAATATTGTTGACAGACAAAGCGAATCTGGTACCATTGATGTTTCCCTAGCAAAGATAGATCAGTTTTCTAATGTCTTCCTGTTTATATACTACGCCGTATTATGTAATGATTGATGTTTTAAATGGACCTGGAATATGTTGCTGTTCATTTGGATTTTACTGAAGTATACATTTTAATATGTTGTGTGCCTCCACTTTGTGTCTGAAATTCTGAAGATTGAGTTTCTTGTTATTCATATTGAAAAGCATTATCCGTATCAAATACTTCATATTGATAGCGAATGATTTACAGATTGCTTTTAGACATTTTTATTTAATTACGTAACTGTTTGATATTTTATTTTTGTGGGGTGCATTATGACACCTGGGCATTAATCAGTGAGGTATTAAATGTTGTAATATAGATATACCCGGCAATAAAATGCCGACAATATCAGAGTGTGTGTTTACAGGCTCTTGTCGCAGTGAAGGGGGTTATCACTGCTGCAGCATTTATCTTGCCGCCTCGCTAATGCCCACCCAAGATTCCGGATAGACTCAACCGAGTCTAGACTGGCTGAAATTGTTGTTGCATTGCTTTTTCGAGCGTTCATTTTTTTCATTTATTTTCAATTTCAACCATTTTATATTTTTATTATTTTTTCACCGCAATTTTAGACCGCTCTTTGTATCAACGCAACGCGAAACCTTTTGGTCAACGTTCCGTAAATCGCGTCGTTAACAGCCGAACATTGATTTTGAGGCGTCGCCTTCGTAAGGTTCAAGGGTGTTAGAGTTTTTTTTGCGATCGGTATTTATTCATTTATGTACACGAATCCAAGGTTTGAGTCCATTATTTAAGGTTTCCCTCAGTGTTTGGTAGGAGGTCTTTTTATTGTTCCATTATAGTTGTTCATGTCGTTCCCAATAATAATAAATAAATAATTATGATAAAAATAGCGAAGTGCACGAAAACACCGAAAGTAACAAGACAATTGTTGTATCTTTTCTGGCTATGTTTTGAATGATGTCTTTGTGCTTTGGACATGTCTTATTAAAAAAAAAATCCCCGATTAAATGCCTTTATTTCCGTTTTCGACATCGCTCGTAGCCAGGCTGCCCGCGGACCTCGCGTATGTTGTTGCCTAGTCACTCCGGCAATCTGGTGTTCGCTCAAACATCTACATAGTCCCGCTCTGTAATCAGGCAAACGTTATTTATGGCCGTTTTTTCTGCCCTTTATGTGATTTTCAAGTGAGATAGCTCATTATGTAGACGTGATGTATGCATTTTTCATGTAGACACCCCGATTATGTGTAATTTTATTTATTGGAGGTGACCCGTGAATATGATGTAAATTTTCGTAAAATGTGCTTAGTTTACTAGATTACAAGTTGATTTATTAGAAGTAAAGTAATTCGTTTATTTCACAGAAACTAAGTAGATGTATATTTTTGATGAAACTTCTACATGGTTATTAAGTACGTTGAGATGTATATGTTGCTGCTATTCACATAATAAACATATGAAATCGAAATCGATCATATTAGTGTACAAGTCAAATTTGACGATTGGCCGTAAACGATTAGTAGAAACACTTTATCTGTCGAAACCAGGCATTATTCCTAACAATATGTTAAAAACATAAAATATAACCCTTTTTTATTCTTTTTAAGAAGTTATTAGTAACAGTATAAAATAAGTCATAATTTTATGATAAACATCCTTGTTAAAATAAATTAATACTTAATATCGCATATATCCGTACCCATTGTGCTTTATATATTACGTATGCAAGCTGTCCCTATGTGTGGACCTTATGCTTTATATATTACGTATGCAAGGTGTCCCTATGTGGGGACCTTATGCTTTTGCGAAATAAAAGTTGGAAAGTATATGAATGTTAAAATGTAATTCTGGTTGCTCTCGATTGTTGTTTAAAAAATGACGTTTTATTGTTGATTTGTTCTATTGTTCTATTTAATGTATAAACTGCAATATATCGATATTGATGAACAACTTTGGACTGCAAGTATACACTGCCAGGCAAAGGTAATCTGTTTAAAGCAGTGAGTGATTTATTTGCTGTCAGAGAACTTGTTTAATCTGGTCGCCTTGTATCAGACATATAATGTGGAAACTGTGTACAAATCATCAGTGAGTTTAGTGGTGCCTTCTTAAGGATCCCCAATAAATCAGCTGTAATCACCTCGCGTGTTTGATACTTACAATATGTGGGGAGTCTTGCCATGAGATCATTTGCGCCCACAAAAAAACAGCCGAGTAGTCACTCCTGTGTTTCAGTTCGTCAAAGAAACCAGAACTGTATAGAATGTAAAACATGTAAAGATTGTATATTTTTTAAATAAAATAAATATAAAAATTATATATTTACATGAAATTACAGGTTGATTTTGCATTTCGCAGTGTCACTTCGCATGTGGCTTCTTTGTTCATTGACAGCTACAAAAAATCTGGTACTGAATAATATCCATATTTTTGTGTTTACGTCTCCTTTGAGTCACCCTTGTATGCAATTTCTTAGAGATAACCTACCTATTACATTAATTAGAAGCGATTTTGTTTTTTCTTGGCAAGATACATTACCATTGTGGTACTTAACTTTCTGAGTCATTTACCACGTAGTTCATATTTCTTAGCGGCTCAGTTACAACAGCGTTTTTCATGTCCTGTCTTTCTTATATTAGGCAATTATGATTGTTACGAAGTGACGTGAACATTAACTTCTATGTGTTTATATTACAATTGTTTATTGTTCTTTTTTATCGTGACGATAAGCAATTATTTAAGTTGATGTGCCTTTATTCCGGGAGTCTCTTCATCAGGAACAGATAAATGAACCTGTGAATTGGCATAAATGTTCAGTCAGACCACCCCGCGGATCCAAAAAGTCGTGAAATACATCTAATTAGTTAGTTACATCGTGGTGTCGTATTACTGTTAGCAGAACACAAAGAAATCATTTCATGATATATTCATTACAATAATTGGTGAGTTTAAACAAACGTATGTGGGCTGCCACGAGATAATTACTGTATTTATGGTAAACACAGTGTCGTTCTTGTTTTCCGACGAGTTTTATAGACCTCATTTCACATAAGAAGAAATCAGGCATGAGAGTTCCACCATTGAGTTGTATTGCTTGATTTTCGGCAAATGTTCATATTTTTTCTCATGCGATTAGAATATAATGGCGACAATACTTTTAAAGAAGTAATGTAATTATTCTTATAATTGGTAAAGCTCGAGAATAAGTCATTTATTGTAAACTGTTACACAGGATGCATTGTTTTTCCCCATGAGCATATACGAGATATAACTAATTAGTTATATGATAACAAGAGTTAAAAAATATGAGAACAATTGAAAAGTTATATCTTTCTGTCGTTGCCAAGAGAGACAATTATACATACTTATATATAAGAAGGCAACCATTTTATATTTCCCCTGCTGTCTTTCCGAAATTACCACTCATTACAAAATACGGGGTCACCTACTTATCCCATAACGTATATATCATGTGCAAAACTGCCTGTTTACATTGATCAATTTATGGCAAATGTCAAATTAATTCGTTCGAATCGGAAATGAGACGGCAGAATATAAAGAGAAGTGACTCGATATGGAAAATATGGGATCACTGCGTGACCAGTCCTGGACCAATGGCGTTGCGTCATTATGTTGGAGACGTGATTTTTACATGTGGAGCATCAATGCTTCTTAAGAAATTGTGTATCATTTTGTATCGAGCAACATGAGGATCGGTAGGATCGGAGTTTTTTGGGGGGGATGGTGAAAATAGGAACGGTCGATTTAAAATAAATTGCATTTTCTGTCAAATAATAACGGTAAATTCCACGAACGGAGCATCATTTTGATGTGATCATATTTGCTGTATGAATATTAGCTTGAATGTTGTCTGAAATACATCGATTATGTATGTGATTGACACTGTTTTTTCATATATGTGTACAATGATGAGATAGAAGTAAGGAGAGAGAAATATAAAATAAACTACACCCATCGAATCGTCTAAGTATCTTTGAGATCAGTGTTGAAATGAGTGTTGATATATGCAACAATACTTATTGTTTACGTTATATTTCGTATGTTAGAACTATAACAGAACATCTGCTGTAGTTAATGAGAAAACTATTTTTTTATGTTGTGAATTATATTTTCAGATTGTTTCCTGAAAAAGTATTGAAGACATTGCGTACTTATTGATGATGTGTTTCATAGATATGATTATGGACATTGGACTATTTGCATCTCACTGACGTCAAAAGGAATATGACTTCAAGGCCGAAAATACAGTGGACACATAGATATTGACCAATTGAGTGTTCATATAGTGATTGAGCAATATACATTTTTGTGTTTTATAGTGATGTTTTTATGTTGTTTGCAATACATTTTGAAAATATGCTTGGTAGCGAAGTATAACTGCTTTTGTGTTGTCATTTAGAGCGACGGTCATGTTTTAGATTAAAACGGTAAGTATACATTATCACATGTTTTACCTAGTATCCATCTGCTGTCAATTGTATAACACTGCACATAAAAGAAGCAATTCGATTGGTCAACAGTAATTATGGAATAGATATTGACCAATCAATAAACATTTTAGCTAACTTTTACCAACCCAAAGAATTAACCAGTTTTATACAATAGGCTGCTGGGGTTAAAACAGAATATCAATATACATCTGTACATTTGTTTTCATAAGTGTATGTGCCTATAGAAATGACTGTGTTCATAGTAAAATAAAGATGAGGAAAACATCTCGCAGTCTGTGTACATGAGAGGATGATGTAAACTCTTACCCTACTGGTTGGTAAACATGTTTCTTTCAATACTTTAAGCTCGTCTCTTGTTTGTATAAGAAAGTAGTTGGTGTATTGTAGTAGCCTTTGTGTCGCCGAAGTGCAAAAACTTAAACCTTCTCTATAACTAAAACACTGTTAAAGACATTCGATTAAAAAGGGAACACATGCTGCCCGATACAATTCGCACGTGTACAATAAGGTCCATAGCTCTGTCGAGTTATTATCCGCCTTGTTCGACTGAAAAGGTGTTTTTTACGACGCACATATTATGGTTTGAGATACTAATTTAAAACTCTTGGCATTTCATTAAAACAATTGTTAGTATGAACAATATCAATTTTTGATATATTTCTTTTAGAAATAAAATAATGAGGTAAATGAGTGAATCTCGTAAGTAAGTGGTATTCTAGTACGATCTGATGGAAATATGTTAGGACGAAACCTGTATCTGTACATAGTATTTGTTACGACGCCAGTTAAGACGAATTCAGGGCAATAAATTCATCTTTAACATCGATGCAGTCAAAGTCACAATTCTGGACATGCAAAACACAAAAAGGTGAACTCGGAAACAATTCAAACAGCAGAACATTATTGCTGTTACTAATATCTTCTGCAAGTCTTAAAATCTTTTCCAGTCAAAACTATAATTGCCAAGACGTATTGAAATGAATTTTTTCAGGTTGTTGTTTCGAAAAAAATCCCCTTGGATTCATTAAAAAGCAAAACAAGAAAGCATGTTATTACAGAAAATAATCCGGCCATTGCTGCGCTTTAGAGTCGAAAGATTTTTATTTACATTTAATTTATTATTGATATAGTATTTAAGATCGAATTGGTTGTAGTATTTTGGAATAATCTTTATCGATGTAGTATGCTTCATGTACGGAGAGATACACATAAGATACATAGTAAATTTGTATTTTGGGACGTCCCATTTCACCCATGTTGATATGAGTAAACTAGGTAGTTGACCACGTTAAACATTTTGTGTACTTAAAACATGAAAAAAATATATAAGTGCATTAACAACCGCCATTTCGGCCAGAAGTGTGAAAGGGAAAGCATTATTACGTACAGTTCGGCTCATCTCTTTGGTGAAGATAATTGTTAGCCCTTTCTTGAGCTCTTTGGGTTGAATATTTGCATGCAAAACACTATCCCCCATGTACATCATTAACAGCTCGTTTGATTCATATAGTTCTATTATCTACACCGAACGCTATCGGACACTCACGCGTAATAGTATGGTTACATAACTCGGAAGTTTAATTCATCGCAAATTATGTTTATAATTCTCCATAAAACCGTTTGACCGACGCGTAACTCGGACAAAACTGCTTCCTGGCCCATAACCGTATGTCGATAGTTACACATTTTTTCAAATGTTCCCCATAACATCAATATATGTCTCTAATCCGTAAATGTAATCTTATAAAGATTCCCATGAGTCGGAGCAAATTTTATCAAACAAGAGTTTAATAAACGTATATTGAAATTCCGTATTCAACCGGTCGTCTTTTTGTGCCAACACTTTTCATATTATTCAATCTTGTCTTGTAGCTTCTTGACGATATCTTTGTCAATTGCACAAAAGGATGAATAAGAATACGTATTTACTGCAACATCGTAAATATCTTCCTTATAGCAGAAAAAATAACCACAAAGCCACAAAGTGACATTGTTGTTTCGATAGCGTAATACTAGCACCTAATATCCCTATCCCTATAGCAACGTTTGATTGCAAATGTTCTTTGATCTGAATTTTATATGTTGAAATATTTCGTAAAAGGTGCATGTTTTAAAAAAAAAGATACTTGTATAATTATGAAAGGATAATTGTTATATTTGATAAAGATTCAAGATTTAAATTACTTAAAAAAATGTATGTTTCGGTCCATTAAACCTTCTTGACTATTGTGGCCATTCCTTTTAAAGCGAGATATATAAGTGACGGCCCGTCGTCGTCGACACAAACATCATGCGGAATAAGAAGCTTCACCTTAACCTGGATAAATCATTTTGCGTCTAGAGACAGAGGCATTCCAGGATAAAGGAGAACGATCCAAACGCATAAAGTTGGATTCCTGAGTTCCAATAAGGATATGCTGTATAGGCCGCTTTTCTTCCTACGCTATATAAACCTCTTAACCGAGTCTCATGCACGTTCTTGTTGACGATTGTCTGCTGTATTGAGCGATGGACAACATAAACGACCATCATCAAATATATCAAGATATTGATAGTCTACAGTTTTTGGCCAGAGACTGGGGTAAGAAATTCAATGCCAAAAATGCTAATTATTAAGTCCAGCTTTTGCCTCATCGTCAACCGCGTCCTACAGCGAGTTCTATTAAACCCTGGACTTTGAATTGCCTTCTAGGCGACCCGAAGTGGAAAGCATCCAATACCATAACTGTTTCGCAGAAGGCTATCTCTACCCTTGGATGTGTTCGTCGTCACATTTGCCACTGTTCAATGCCATGTAGAAGGAACGCTTACCTTACATGTGTCTGTACTTTCGACTACGGGAGAGTTGTCTTGGAACCATAGCATGAAAGCGACATCGACCGCCTAGAACTCTTTATATACGCCAAGTTTAGTGGATCGATTCAGCCCTAACGAATAGAAGACGGATTAACATGGATGTATCCCCGAACTGCTACACGACCTAGAAACTCGGAGAGTTTTCTGGAGAAACGCCGTAGTTAGAGTCCTAGGTTCCTGAACAAGTTTAAATGGGAGGTCACATACCAGGTATGCACAAGTATCTTATTAGGCAAACACCAAAGAACTTATCAGTATAAAAGGATTGAAGAATACGTAAATACACTTAAAAACTCGGTAAATGCTTAGTACTTCGCAAAAGTGACTTATACAGACACTTCCTTTGTGAGTACAGAACTTGACTGGAACAAACTGAATGGCAACATAAAGAACTCTTAACTGGATTCTTTCAAAATTCCAGTATCAATAAGTGAGTAAGCGTACGTCGATATTCTAACATGTATCGTTCAAATTCAATTCGAAATGTTATACCACATCGCGTCGATGGAGGCAGATGCAAATCTGAAGATCTTATTTTAGGCATGAGGTCAGCTATTAATACACTTTCCCTTTGTCTATGGAATGTCTCATTGACCGATGTTTCGCCATTTTACCAACGGGAGTTTGTTTCGTTTTTCGATATATTTCTTTTAAACGCGGCATGTTGTATCCTCAACGACAGTCCATATGATGTTTGTTTTAATAGAAATGAAGTTCTAGTATAAGGATTTTTTTTTTGATTTTTTTAGAAATAGTTTGGTCCAAGCAATGCCGGTTTTTTCCATCAAAAGGCAATAAGCTGTACCACCCGTCTGCCCCTCCCGGCAGGTTTCTAAAGTCACTCGTTATTTGCGGCCCTTTTCAACATGGCTTGACGCTCTATAAATTGAGCGATCAGTAGGCGAGATCTGTACGAAACCGATTAGGTTTACGACCTAATCCGCTGATAATCAAATTTTTTTTGTCAATGTGTATTCTCGTAAAGGAAATCAAATACAAGAATTGACCTTGTCTGCCCTCAACTTGAGCAATCTTAAGCCCATGATCACCAAACTACAATTTTGGCGCTTGCTTGAATGTGTGAATATGCCTGCTGCTGCTCCAGGTTTTTACATTTGTGAACCTTTCACCCTATCTTCACCAGACTTATCCACATTTATGGAATAAAATTTCGAATATGTCAAAATGAACAAATTAAAAAAAAAAACATCGACTCTTTTCTTCTACAAGTTTGATTTCCTTCTTGAACAAATTCATTAACCGTATGTTTAGCCAACTATTTCGAAAATGTTTGATAATCGGATATGATATATCGGATAAGTTTCATAACTTTTAAAAAATCCCAGTCACTGGAGCTATTTTTTTTGTATTGTTTTAATAACTTACCTTAACTGATTGCTGTCAAACGGAGCGCCAGACTAATATAGACTTCGCCTCGATCTGATCAACTCCAATTTTACTATATTTATTAACATTAGATATGTAGTACCAAAAGGTATTGGTAACGTCCACTCTCAATGCGAGCAGTTAAATGCCCTGGGTTATCAACCAACTCAAATTTAAAATTGTTTACAGATTGAGTGTTAAATTTCTTTACTAATTCATGTCATGTAATGACACAATAATTTTTCTTATTGTATTCGAGCAAATATGCAGCACATATGGGTCAATTCGGTCAAGACGAGTCATGGCCAGGTCTATAATAAAATTCGAGGGATGAAAGCGAAAAGGTTCTATCTGCTTCTTTATTTAATGTCACTTAGAACCTTTTCGCTTTCAACCCTCTATATGTAACATAAAATAGATTAGCATTGCTATAGGTGAAAGTCATGATCCTAAGAAATATTAACATACGTCGAAGGAAATATCATTCAAAGGGAAACATTTGCACGACAAGAAGATGACCTTTATTTTTTAGGTCATTATGGTTAAGGCCATGGTCGCGTTGACATTGAACATACCAAGATTGCATGTTCGATTGATAACTAGAGTGTACTTGGCCCTTCAGTCCTCAAACTGGGTAGGGAGGTTGGTCATGACAAGCAGATGGCCCTATTTGTTGTGAGGTCAGAGGTTATGGTCGTGGTGATCTTGGAAACAAAAAGCTTGTCCGATTGATGACTTTAGTATGATTGGTCCTACAGTCGTCAAACTCGGTAGGTGGGTTGGCCATGACAAGCAGATGACCAACGGTCGTGGTGACCTAGACCACAAAAGAAGTTTTTCTGATAAACAACTTGAGTATGCTTGGTCCTACGTTCCCCAAACTTGTTAAGAAAATTAGTCATGACCAGCAGATTACCCCTTTTGAGGTCAGCAGATAAAAGGGACACGTTGACCTTGTTCATAAGGCGTCTTGTCCGAACTATATAAAGAGAACGCTTGGACCTGCATAATGGTCCTCAATCTTTGTGAATAGTTTGACCATGACTTAAATAATCCCATTTACATATTTTCAGGTAACTTGAGTTCGTTTATGGTCAATGTCTGGTCAAAATGTAGGTCTATAAGTAAAACCACTTTAAAAGTCTTAACTTTGCTGCCCACTCGTCACATAACTTAGAAGAGATCAAGGTTAGTTTGTATTATTGTTCATATTTAAAAAAAAACGTTCAAAGGGTTTTATGTTAGAAAAAATAACATTGTTGATATTCTAACGGCCATGTTGTCTCCCACTTTGTATGGAAAGTTTGGCAACTGCCTAATTAGAAATTCCATTCAAAGGCCAATACGGGAATTTAGGTCACTAGGATACTTGGTGGAAACCCTGTACAAGTACTTTTATGGGCTTGTTTTCGCATTTTTAAACGGCATGGCACTCAGATATCCCAAATGTTCATAAAACTTTGCTGGGATGTGAACCTTAATGAAATCTAGATCAAGTTCGACCATGAGTATGGCAATTTATGGGTCATGTCCAGAAGAAGCAGTTTTGTTTTAGAGGGAAAAACAAACATCTTAGTAACGTTCTAGAGGTCAGATGTGGATACTTCACGATTTCAATGTGCAAATAAGGGGCATAACTGTTTAAGATGGTTATTTTCTGTCAAAGTATATGTTTTGTTAAATCAGCAATAACATGTCTTGGTTTGGCTTCATTAGTTTTAAGTACTAATTATTCAGGCCAGATTTTTAATTGTTATTGTTTTCCTTTCCACGACCTAGGTCGGTCTGTCGATAAAAGAGGAAGAACGCATATGTACATGCTGTATAGGTCCGTATTGTATGGAATTGATTACGAAAAATATTTTCAATGATAAAACTTCTTTGGCACGAGTGATAGGGAATATAATAAGTGCCAATAACATTTTCTTTAAAAAAGGTAATCAAGACGATTGCGATTTGTTTAACGAAGCAAAATGTTTCCATGACAATTGTTAAATGTATTGCACTGTAGCCAATCGTTAGACCGTTTGTAAAAACGAATTAACCGGTTAATTCGCGCCCCATCAACAAATTTGATACATTTCACATGGCGATAAAATAAACGAGTAAGCCTGCTCGGCAAATTAGTATTACAAGTGCACGATTTTATTGTCGGCGGGATGGATTTCATCTGTCGTCGGCCTAGCTTCACTCGCGCTTCTTATTCGCTGTCGGGTCTGAAATCTCGTCTAAAAAGAAAATAATCTATGTCCTGATTATTGAAGCCCGTAATATGGGGTTGTGTTTGTTGTTCGTGTTTACACTTTCCTGGTAAGTAATTATCTATTAAGTGCTGAATGTTTAGTTTATCAGTAATTAGATTGGAAGGAGACTTTAATCGATTAGTTAAGGAATGGCAGAGATACTGCGAGAAATGTTGAATTCAGAATGCCTGAAAGTTTTCGATAGGTCTAGAGCTAAAAGATATCTGTGTAGTTCGGTATCATTATGTTCTCAGTCAAAGCATTAACATATTTTATGTTGCACTACAACATAGTATCATGTTACGGTAGCCGAAAGTGGTCATTACCAAATCGGTTGAATTGAGAAATAATTTTAGAGAGAAGGTTTAACTATATGACGAATATGATTTGCAATATAAAGTATGTTATGTACGGCCGACAGCAACGATCGTTGTGCCAAAGGAAGCTCCTGATCCATGAGAATGTGTTTGACCCGCTCCACCCCGCACTGTGTTAATACTTCCTGCGTGAGCTGATACGGACCAACTTTTCCTCCCAATGTTTATTGACATCAGCGAGTTTTGAAGAGAAATATGGAGGGAATGGTTGACCCTTGCACCGTGTACAGATGTATCGGTTGCGAACAGATGGTGGTGCTTGGAAACTTCGTGCAGAGGATGTGATGCAATTTGTAAATGGATGTTTTGTTTGTGTGTTTTTGGTGTTTAATATCTTCTCCCTATGATGACAGAATTATCACGATCTCGTCTCTGTAAGCATTAGGCTCATTGTTAATCTCAGAACTTTGTTCAGACATGCACGTATTCGACTTTGTAGCTCAGTGGATAGAGCGCCATGTTCGTGTTGCGAACGGAGGTCGAGGGTTCGAATCCCTCCAAAGTCACGTGGTGTGGGATAAAAGCTATACTGGGTTTACGATTTATATCTGTTTTGTCATTCAGGACCGTTTCGTTTTGGAAGGCAGTGTTCAGTGGATGGTTAAAAGAAAAACTCGTTTGTTTTCAAGTGATGTTATTCATCAAGGCGTAGACCTTTGAAGAAAGGAGACGTTATAGGAAATATTACGGTTATTTTCATGAATAATTTTCAATTTGATTGACAGGTTGCATTTACTTCCCATAACTCTGTCAACGTGATTTTCCAGACATTGATTAGATTGGAAATTCAAAGTAAATCCCCTTGCTTTAATGTGTTCTTTATCGGAACCTTCGATAATGGAACACGATTAATGGTGTGATTTGTCTTCATCCGCTTCATCATTATGATTATCTCGAGGTGCGAATTGTGTAAGACATACGTCACTCTGCTGGTTTCTGGTTTGTTCGGGGGTTTTGTCACCTGCGTGCAAGTTAGTCCATGTTGCTCACGGTGACCTTTGAGGATCGCTCGATGTCCGTTGTCCACAAATCGTTTAAATCGACCTTTCCTTTATTCGCGTGGCCAAAATGCATGCGTAAAGAAATTCAAATAAATCAGAATTATTGTTGCCATAGCAACGAAAATATTTATACTATTTTTGTCTAAGACTCTTAATGCCTTAAACTATAACATTTTTATCTGAATTGTGTTATTGCATATTAATTCTAGTCCATGTTTGCTAAAGTCAGCCCCCTTCTTTTCAAGATTGGCCCTACCCAAGGTCGCTTGTTTAGTGCAGATTTATTTTGCAAAACAAGCAAAATATTTGTTTTGTCGTTTTCTGGTTTTACCACGGACCTATAAACCATGGTTTATAGGTCCGTGGTATTACTAAGACTCGAGTTCAGACATTTTATATTAAGACTTGTCGAATGGTTTTACATACATTTTTATATTATAATTAACGCCTGTGACATTTGCCAGGCTGGCCGTTTTTTGTTTGTTCAAATCACATTTTCAGTTGTTTGAATAAGTTAATTAACTTAAAAAAATACACTCATGAATGTGACTTTGTTAGTAAAGATGTGTAGAGAAAACCTCCCACGGTAATTTACTGTGGGGTCTTATCGTACACAGTTTATCGTATAGAATAGAAGTAGTTCGCTCTACACATTCCAATCCAGCCCAACAATGTAAAAAAATGTAATATTTACACCTCAACTTCCATTCCTTAAATGAACTGCCTTTCGACAATTGCGTTCATCAATCGATGAACGCAACATCTTCGGATATGTTCGGATCGTAATTCATTGCATACAATATACATGAAAGCTATTGATCTTGTTATTGGTTGTATTGTGTCTGCAGGTCCCGTAAAATATAGATTAACATTTTTAAAAGTGTTAGTTTATTCTATTTTAAATATATTGGTACCAGAAGTGTTTCAATTTTACGTTTTAAAGTAATTTCAAGTGGTTGATCTTTTCCCGCATTATTGTGACGTCATTTGAAAAAAATGTTTCCGGTTATAGTCGGGTCGTTCTATTTACAGAATGGGTATGAACGGATTACTGAAAGGTTTTCTTAAATGAAATGAAGTATTTTTTAACAATTCTTGAATGAAATAATGAACTATTGGTGTATGAACGCAATTGGGTTGGTCAATGTGTACTTTGACCAACCCAATTGCGTTCATATCCCCGATAATGACATCAACCCCGCAATTCATTCCTTAAATAACCAAGAGAACGTAAAACTGTAGTAAGAAGTTTTGAAGTTTGAAAGTTTTATTACTCGAGGCTCATTTTGAGCATCAGATAAAACAATGCAATAAACAATATGAACATTAAAACATGTTTTAAAACAAAATGATAATGTGTAAGGTTGAATACACAAGATTTTTTTTAATTCAAAGATGGAGAATGAGACATACTATTATGATTATATAATTATATATTTTGAACAAAGAACACAGGCATAAAATATTATTTAAACAAAAACATTATTTTTTACAGGGTAAAGATAATCTTTAACAGAGTTTTTTTGTACTATTCATAAGCTGACCAATTTCAAAGTGTAAGAATTATTGTAATAATAAGCGTCAGTATACTTTTTTCTATCTGAATTGAAAAATGAACATTGGAAGATATAGTGAAATTCATCAGCTATTCATCACCTATTACATCGTGGTAAACATTGCATAAATTAAAGAGTAGGCCGTTGGTCCTGAAAATTACTTTTGACACTCTTACTCATTATGTGTACCAAGCTCTAAATTATGGGAGAAATTCGCCCGACAAACCTTTTGTAACAGACCGATCTGCATCGACCACCCAACCAACCAAAACAATGAAATACACAATCTTCGTAATATATTTACTCAAGAATCATCTGCCAGTGTCGTTTAAGTTATCGTGATTTATCAATGTAGTCGAAAACCGGGTTTAAAATCTTCTGAAATGCTCATGTAGGTATCCTCTTCCAAATAAAATGATTAAGAATGTTTCAGAATTACCAGAATCGAAGTATCCAAATGTCGACAATACCATCACGTCAAATTACCTTGGATGACGCTCGCCCAAAGATCGATTTGTAAAAAAAAAATATGACCGCTTGTGGGAACGGCTGGTTTTCCTTATGTGATTACAATGGCCACATCAAAAACCTTGTCACAATCCGTGGTGTCCTGATTTTGAAATAAGTCCACGTTTAACTACTAACTCTGGGTTAGTATTCAATATGCAACTTAAGTCAATTTTATGGTCATACATTAGTGACGTCATTCACTGTATGGGTCTGTTATTTATATCACGTAATCCGATTAGTTACATCGTTCTTGATCCAATTAAGACCAATATTGAATACCACCCCTGACGAAGCTTGCTGTTAAAACCATACAATAATTAAAACCATTAATTAGAATTCTGCGAACTACTTCTACTGATGTACCGGCATACATCCGAGGTTGTTTTCGATCAAAAATGGCCAAGGTGTTCTGAATGTATGTTTTCTTGTTTGAAATGGTCAACCAAATATAAAATTAAATGTGAGGTATATGTTGCATGAAAACTATCTTTCTTTTTAGCGACTATGGCCATGAGTATGTGTCAGTTCTAGGGAGAGTGGCCCTACCTTCAGCCTGATTCTTTGTAAGCGGGTTATTCCTATGTGGGTGGTCAAATGAAGTGAACAGACAACGTGTTTTAGTTATGTCTGTCGATGCGTGTCTCGTGGACCTCCACTATGTTTTTTCCAAACTCAGGTGTACCCATTCGGAACTCCTTGGCCATTTTTATCGAAAACAATCTCGGATGTATGCCTTACATCAGTTGAAGTAATTCGTAAATTTTTGAATTATATCATTAATTAAATGTTGTGTTTTAGCTCGTGTTTATTTATCTAGGTTTAAATCGATTGTTAGTGAAGTGTATTATTGCAAACATAATTAAGATTCCCAAGAGTGAACTGCTAAATTAAATTACTACGCGATCTTCTTGCAGCGGACTTAAACATACCCATTTCTGAGTAAACCGTCCAAATACATCCGAGGTTGTTTTCTATGAAAATGGCCGAGAAGTTCCGAATGCAGGTGCGCCTAGTACTGCGAAATACCTCAGGTTTACGACATAGAGCCAGCATGGCTGGCTTTAGATCACTAGAGGCATGCATTAAGGTGTTTAATTTAACACTTTTTTAATAAAATACTATAATGAAATATTCATTAATTTTGGCACCAGACCTAATAATCCGGCACTATGTCAATTCTTGTAGAGCTACAGACCATGGTCGCCTAGAAATCACTAAATGACCATGGTGCCTGAAGGTTTTTAATTACACATTTTAGTAGTAATTAATGAAATGTTTTGATTATACCGATATACTCTGGTTAGGAACTACATTTTCCCGTACCAGTTATTCGTTCAACCAAACACAATTGCAGTATGATTGTTTTTGATTTTCTACGTTCAAACGAAGCTACAATTTATCATTAATATTGAAATGACACCGGCGAATGACGGATTACTGGTACAGTTCCCTCTGATTTCAGTGGAATTTACTGAATATGTTTTGCTTAATTCAGCATACATGATAACTCTTGTATTTCCGATAGATCAGGGGTCTAACGTTCTCTCTGTGGAATTTCAGTTGAATTCAAATTCAAAAAGCCTTCAATTACCGTCTAAACGGGGTACCAATTAAACCAATGCGAATTGGGGGGTTTCTGCTTTAAAAGCATACATCTCTTTGTCAATGTTTTATTCTGTTAGAATACGGAACTATACCGAATATACTTAACATGTGCAGTATTCAATAATCAACTTATATTGAACTTGAATTTAAGAAAAATATCTAAGTGTTTTGATTGGCCTGTATGTTTAGCTGACCAATAGGATGAATGGAGTCACTGAGGCATGTCTAAGGATAAAGATAGTATCAATACTGAATACTGGCCATGGAGTGAACAATTTCAACCATAACTGTCTTTTTTTCTGATACTGCATCAGTTCAAATAATGTTCTTTAACTGCTACTTATTATGTTAAACGGTTTATTGCTCCAGTCCGAAATTGGGGCTATGTATGGGTCATTTTCACTTCACTATTGACTGGGCATACAACATGAAACAGTATTCACAGACAATCCAGAAACAGAGAACAATTAGTCCATTAAACCTAATGACAATTAATTGTAACATTAATTCTTGGTAAAATGTTGATAACGGTTGTCAGCCGGCCCTCTGTGTTTATCATGATGACCACGAGAGGGCGCCTTTAGTGGCTGATACAAATGACCAGGACGGGCCACTATCTCTGAATAAACACCGTGATTTGCGCGTGTTGTGTATATGTCAATTGCTGGTCCTTAGAGAACCTTTCAAACTCTCATTAAGGGCTCATAACCGAGGCAGAGGGCTCGGGATTTAATGGCTTAATGAAGATTAGATCATTAATATGACCATTTGAAACTCGTAAGCGGTGACCTGTGGGCATTTGAATACACATTTCATAAACTTCTCGCGGCGTTTTTGCAACTAAAATTCAGACACAGCCTCAAAGTTTTTGTTTTTGGTTAAACCAATGCTGTTCCTTTCGGACGGTATTATAAAACTTTACTGAACGTTTCTTCTATATATTAAGTAATTTTGTTTTTGCACTCAGGGGTGAAGTTCGAACACAGATAATTCGGTATTCATGATATATTGTACAGGCATTATTTTCACACCAAAATGCTTGTTCATATAGCAATGCTGTTTCGTTGATACAATCTTGTAACTTTCTCGAGCAGGCATGTCTCGTGTTTATGAGAACAAAAAAATATGACACATTTGATTGTTAAACGTTTAGTTTTCTCAACAATCCCACCGAACTTTCTACTGCGCAATGTATCAAACAAACTTCCTCGCTTTAGATAGCATTTATTACTTAATAATAATTTTCAAAAACATAAGAAACTCCAGAAAAATCAGTTGTGCGACAACTAAACCCAAGCTATTTGCACAGATATGTTCATCCTTACACTAGAATCATTCTGCACTATTAACAATATTTTCCGGAAGTTTTGTTTCAACATCTATAACAGAAATATCGTCGTCGTCGTCGGAACTTGACTCATAGTCATTTTCTGTCTCCATCATTTCAATGTCATTATTTGTCACGTGTTCCAGCGTTCCTGATTTACTGATGTCCGCTTCCGGGTCGGGGCATTTGTCGTCTGCCGTGACGTCATTGTCGTCTGCCTCGATCGACTGCTGTTGTTGGGCGTGTCGCCACTTCATCCGCCGGTTTTGAAACCAAACTTTAACCTAAAAGGTTCGAAAGGTAAGTAATAAAATAATATAACTTAATAAATATTTGGCCGTTTGTATAGAACTTTGTTAAAGTAAACAACCTGCTTAACGAGCTAGTTGTTAACTTTTCAATGATAATACTCGAAGATTTGCTCTTCTATTTAATTAAACAAGTAAAGCTGAAATAGTTGTCTCAAATCTAGTTAGAAATACCTCAGATCACAAGTACATGTATATCAATCAGGGGCGTAGCTAGGGCCTAAAAAGCTTGTAGGCCCGATTATTCTATGTGAGTTTGGAGCCTTTTATTTGCCTATTACATACATTCAATTATACAATACAATTGCAATGATTACAATAAAATTAAGCAATTCACCCTGCACGTAGTTTAATAAAACAACAGCAAACTTTCTTTCGTTAAAATAAAGCAAATGTTTGAGTTATTCAAAGTGTTTCAGTAGCTATTAGTTTTTGTTGCATTTTTGGGTTATTCAAATTTATCATTTTCCATAATAGTTGTAGGCCCGGGCCTACAAGGCCTATATGTAGCTACGCCACTGTCAATTAATCTTCCAGAAGAGTAAAGAATTTAAAGTTAACAATGATTATGTTAACAACGTGGCTTTAACAAAGTTCTGAACAATCAGTCCAGACTGTATAAACATTGAAATACGAATTCTAAGATATGATCTTGGCAATATGTAAATTTCTAGCTATTTTAGTAATCAAATTTAGCAAATGTAAAACACAGTGGAAAAAACGATTAATACATGCCTTCTGATAATTGCTTATTGCCAATTGCTATTTGCTTATTTCAAGCAGCAATTTTGCTCATTTCTATTTGTTAACAGTTTTTCTTCTTTATTTCATTAAAAAGATATAAATTTTAATTGTATACTGTATAAAAACGGATAGGTTTTTGTCAAGTTTTAAATTTTATTGGCAATATCTGCAGTACATAAATAAGCCTATGGCCATAAACCAAAACATATAGAATAAGATGTAATCACATAACCAAAGGTGGCAACTTGAACGAAATATACAACACAAAATAAATCGTCGACTTTTCCACAGAGAAATAAGAAGCACCTGCATCACTTATTGGGTAAAAATGGCTCCTTAATGTTACAAAAAAAATGTATCATGTTCATTATTTTTTTATAAATTAATTGAAAATAACATTTGACAATACAAGTTCGAAAATTGCTGTTGGCAATGGGCAATCGGTAAATTTTATTTGGCAAAAGGCAATCGTTGTTGGTACAACGTTTCATTTTGTTAAGAAATATGTATTGCTTATTTTTGGTCTGCTAAATAATTAAGCAGGCAGTCCGGGCGCATAAATAAATGCTAAATTTCTATTTTTTCTGCTTTTTAATTAAGCAGGCAGTCCGGGCGCATAAATAAATGCTCTTTCTTTTGGTCTGCTAAATAATTTAGCAGGCAGTCCAGGCGCATAAATTCATGCTTACTTTCTTAGTGTTCAGCGCGAAATGCCTATCGAATGCCTCTATACCAGTCAGTACTCATGCGAAAGCTTCTTAAAAAACTCGTTAAGTAAAACCAATTATTCACAAAAATGGAAATTTTACGGTTATTTTCGTTACTAAATGGAAAAATGGCGCTTGTAATCTGCTTAATGGAGTTTTGATTGTCAGAGCTTTTCTCAATGGTTGAATGTGAATCTGTCCGGTGATCCCATTGGTAGAGTGGCTCATATGAGCCTAAACACTTAAACATTTTAATCATATTAGAATTGAATATAAAACAGAGAAATTATATAAGAGGTCATACGGAATTGATTTTAATAAAAACAGGGTAGAAATTATAAATAAGTTCACTTAAGATTTGCATCGAGTAAAATAATTAACGATTTGCAAAAAGATACTGGCATGTCCAAATCGACATTCTCATTCACGATACATTTAAAAAAAAAATACATTTGAAAGAAAACAGTTGACTCTATGAGAAACATCAAATACTGTAAGTAATTTCTTTAATTTTCTTTGCAGCAGTCACGTGACCGACCTGTGCATCTGTAAGACCCAACATGGCGGCGAGCTGTCGTCTGTCCGGCTTGGTGACGTATTTTTGCACTTCGAACCGCCGCTCGAGGCCCTTCCGCTGCAGGTTGGAGAAGACGGCACGTGACCACGACCGCTTCCGTTTTGACTGCGCCCCTAGACTCACGTCCGTGCTCAATACGGAATACGGACCTGCAAATAAAGCAATGTGGACGTTGCTGTATCATTTAAAAGGTTCCTGTTTTTTCCGGTTTTTTTTTTCTTTTAACGAACTCGTTAATCAATTTATAACAAATTATATTAGTGTACATATAGTTCTTGTTGTATACGTTATTTTCAACCGAAACATGAGCGTACATAGCATGTATACAATGATTTAATCAAATTTGCCCTCGCCTCCTCCCCTTTCCCCGAAAAAAATAAAGGAATACGCTTTTTTCTTGTGCCAGACTTGTTCACAAATCCCTTTTTTTAAGTCATTGAAGACACGATGTTTAGAATATTGCATTTTGTTACCAGGCATAAACAATACTTTGTAGGTCTAACTATAGCGCATTGACGTTCATTGAATGCATTTTTTTAATGAAATGTCGCAACCTCGAAAGTAAAAAAGATACTAATTTACCTTACAAATAAGGGAAGGGAACTTTTTAACATTTGGACATTCATTATGTTCCTTCGCCAAATCAAAAATTGTCAAAGACTCGGAAGCGGCTGTTTATATGGATAACTATATGATAATGTTTTATTGGTTCAAAACACTTTTAAAAGGCACGATATCATCAAGAAGCGTCCAATAATTATTTTGTTTTCATTTTACAATATCCCAATTTGCAACCGACGTCTAAAAGAGTAACAAATTAGTTTTTAAGTACTATCTTTATTAAAGTGTTGCCCTGGTCCCATTTTCTAGAAAGTTCTTTGGCATTATAAGTTTTAGTAGTTTATTTCATGAAGCTAAATTTTACTATTTCTTGATTTTACTAGTTAAAATCAGTTTATTGTGATAAGCATGGAGTTAATTTCATTTTGAAGTCCTAAAATGCTTTGAGATTGAAATTGTAATAATTACTTTAATTTTACCAAAACTAAACCTAAATGAGTGTGTTTGGCCGGATTCTGTTTTAAGGGACTAAAGAATGTTTCGAGAAGTCGGGGCCTGAGGATTACCTTCTTTAACAAAATTAAAGAAAAAATAAAAGGATACATTTTTACGCTTGGAAAAAAAGAAGGAATACTTCTCGAAAAATAAATATTTCAAAGAAAAATCATTATTACAATTTAGTATGAGTAGCTAGGGGGTTATGTGAGGGTGCTGAGCCCTGTCTTTTTTTGGGGGGAAGCACCTTTCTACCCTCATAGAGACCGGAATGTACACCCTCCTGGCTTCAAAGAATTAAATGCTTAAGATAAACAAATATTACTGACAAAAAAGCACAACACATTTTCTATGAAATTCATAATGCTGTAATCATTCACTGCCTTATACAATGAGCCTTTTTGTCCCTCAGCACCCTGTCCCCTTTCTGTAACAACCCTGTCCCTTTTATAACCTGTCTTAAACCCTAAACTCACAGTTTAGAACCCCCATTGCAGTCAGCATGTTTATCAACCATTATATTCGCTTCAAATATTTCGACACTAGATTTGTGATTTATTTCATTTACGTCTGTTCGAAGAAAACGATTTTTTAACACAAGTGATGTCAGTTAAAGAAATTCATTTCTTCATTGTCGAAATATGCGCGTTAAACTTACAGCTAAAAGTAGAGAAACAATGGTATTTGTTTTGCGCATGCGCACCTGGGAGTATGTCGCTTCCGTTTGGAGATGTTGGGTAGTTCGGGGGCTGCAGGGCGTTCACTGCGCTCAACACGTGACCCGGATATTGTAAATGCGTGCTGTAACCACGGCATCTGTCGTACGTACATTCGCACTTGCCGTGAGCACGCGGCGTCGACACAAGCTTGGTTGTCCGACTGTCCGAGTTTTCTGGAAGAAGTGTGTAAACAGCTTATTTTAAAGCGCTGCCATCTTAATCATTAAAAAACAATCTCAAGACATCCTTCAGACACGCTTGTATTATTTTAATCGAAATAAACATGTTAGTTGTTTAATTTTGACTGATTTCGGACACAAATTTAGATTAAACAGGGATATCATTATGGTGATTAAGGATGCATAAGAAATATTTGCTCAAATCAAAACTGAAATTAACTGCAACAAAA
Organism: Mya arenaria; assembly: GCF_026914265.1. Lineage (NCBI taxonomy): Eukaryota > Metazoa > Mollusca > Bivalvia > Myida > Myidae > Mya > Mya arenaria. The sequence continues at coordinate 19,912,164 of NC_069138.1, forward strand.
TATAACAATGATAAAAATAAAAATGATTTTTCCCTTAAAAACGACATACCTTTTCCAAATTCATCCGACAATATTTTGTTGATTCCGAATTTCAGTTCTTTATTACCCGTCGCCTCCTGTGTGTCGGGCCGCCATTTCTGGTGTTCCCCGGGTGTGGTCCCGGGGCTGGAGGGAGTGTAGCCCCGAGGACCCGCGCTGCAAAGTGCTCGAAGCGGTTCGAGGGCAGAGGGAAGCGTGCACGTGCCGCACGCGGTCCCGTCCTTCCGGCTGTAATTCAGTGCTCCGTCACATTCGAGCGCGGTTTTCGCACTGTCCGTTACACTAGAATTATTTTCAATACGACGATCGTCAATCGTGTATCGTCCAAGAGCTAGTTCGCGCAGATTGTCAGATGAACGTTTCGACTCGGCGGCGGCCTTTACGTTGGCGTACTTTGCAGCGTGCAGCTGTAGAACGTCCGCGATGTTCACTTCCGGTTTCTTGCCGTAAGACGACAAAACGTAAGGATTCCAGTAGTACATTGGTGTTGGTATCTGTACACAACCGGAACAAGTATTGAGAAACATTTTATTTTATTTTTTTAGTTCAAAACATGTTATGATATAAAATCAATTAACAAATCCGTATCCAATGATAACAACGAAATAGAAGTTTAAATTGTCACGGTTTTATTTCACGTAGCTATCAATGTTGTATATTTTGCATGAAACATTCCTCACAAAATGATTCCAATTAATTTGAACTGTTTGAGTAAAGACACGGGTCGCCCTCCCTGCCAGATAGGTTACCACAGAAACACCCGCGCTTACAGCGATTAGGCTGCTAATAAGCCCAGCCGATTGGTCCGTGAAATTTATCATCGGAGTTTTATGAGGTGCGAAGCGGAGAACCTCGAGCTAATTATATGTGAGAGGGGGCGGGGAGAAAGTGAAGGGGGTGGGGCTGACACGCGATAATTCCCGGAAATATGAGGAAGACACAATCTTAAAACAAGATAGCGCCGTTTAATTGTTTGGAACTAATATTTTTGAAATAGTAGATGTATTTACGTATATTAATGTGTTAATTAAGAAATAAATGTATTAAGTTTGTTAACTTATTTATTTAGCACGATCATGAAGACAGCTTTGAGCCGATATGTAACAGAACAGAACAGACAATTTATTTAGACTTCTACAACTTTCATCGTCCACAATACATACATGTTTTCTTAAATTTTCTCAACGTGTAAATTTTAGTTTAAACATATTTATATTACAACGATTGTGAAACAAGTTATTACATCATTATATTAATCACTCTCGTTGGCACGATTTTACGGTAGAATGTATCCTTGTGTTGTCGGGGAAACCGGAGAAAACCCACTTGTCCGGCTTGGTGACCACATACAAAACTCACATGCGCCAAAGCCGGGAATCGAACCTAGGTCGTCTATGTGAGAAGCGAGTGCGCTAACCACTGCGCTAACCGGACAACCAACGTGTAAATACCAAAACATAGCATAACATATCACTTATTCAGCATTTAACGTTTACAACATTTATAGCCAATATAAATTATATATCATAATGTCGTAAAAAGCAAAGAGAGATTTTGCATAATTTCATACATGAAAGTAAAAATGGTATTTGTTATCACTGCCTTGTTAGGTTCGTGATCTTAATGTAGATTCATAGTATATAAATCTACTAATATTTCGTACAGTTTTTCTGGAATCTGATGACGTTTTTATTAACTTTTGATTAATATGCCAATAGCAAAGATACGGTTTAAAGTATTATTTCCTTAAATTATTAAAATTGGGACAAAGTAGAAGAAAGTGCTATTCTTTTTCACAATATTTATTTATACAATGGTATAACTTTTACACATGTTGTATAACAATAGATATTACAAAAGGGTTCATTAAGTAGTTAAAAACATACAGTTGGAAATGATATCATTTGGAGGTTGAACTATGCACTTATCTCAAAAAGTTAATTTGAGGTTGAACTTTACATTTGTCTCAATAAGTTAATATGAGGTTGAACTATACACTTATATCAAAAAAATATGAGGTTGAACTTTACACTTATCTCAAAAAATAATATGAGGTTTAACTATACACTTATATCAACAAAGTTAATATGAGGATGAACTATACACTTATCTCAACAAAGTTAATATGAGGTTGAACTATACACTTATCTCAACAAAGTTAATATGAGGATGAACTATACACTTATCTCAACAAAGTTAATATGAGGTTGAACTATACACTTATCTCAAAAAAATAATATGAGGATGAACTATACACTTATCTCAATAAGTTAATATGAGGTTGAACTATACACTTATCTCAACAAAGTTAATATGAGGTTGAACTATACACTTATCTCAACAAAGTTAATATGAGGTTGAACTATACACTTATCTCAACAAAGTAAATATGAGGTTGAATTATACACTTATCTCAACAAAGTTAATATGAGGTTGAATTATACACTTATCTCAACAAAGTTAATATGAGGTTGAACTATACACTTATCTCAACAAAGTTAATATGAGGTTGAACTATACACTTATCTCAAAAAAATAATATGAGGTTGAACTATACACTTATCTCAAAAAGATAATTAAGTATTTTAATTAACAGAGCTTCTTTAACATATAATGAAATTTTATTATTTCATTCTTGTCATTTGATTTCAATAATTGTAGGATTTTATACACAGAAGGATGTATGTAATAACATCGTTCTAAATATTCATTTCTAAGATATTCACTGTATCATGGGCTTATAAATATAAGATGGAATTCATCTTCAATTTCTAAGTATTACAAATCAAACAATATATGTCACGCGAGTGCGATTTTTTAACCAGCTCGTGCCTTTTTTATTTCCATATGTCTTGGAAAAGATAATAATAGTATAACTCGTCCGTCTTTGAATGAAATAAAAAGAAATGGAGCCTTTCCCCGCTGTATATAAAGTACGAAATAAAACCGTTACTTTGCACGTGCACATTTTAATGATGTAAATGGGTTTTGAAATAATTGAAAATATTTTATGGTGAATGACATGATACAATCGGTATGGCCAATAAATACTTCATATTCGATATAATCTACGCCAAAATATGGCCTGAGTTTTCAGTGTTTTATGTAATAATCTACAGAAAGCGCTCATGAAATTCTATTATAATTACAGTTAAGTGTCTTATATCTTTAAACCTGCTTTACCCAACACAAAACATAACCCGGTGTAATATGTTTATTACTGTTGATAATTTCATAAATCTAGCTCGGAAATGCCACCGAAGAATTATACAGTTATAAAACTTATCAACATGGAATAAAATACTTTAATTGATCCACCTGTAGGTTTCGTTTCTGTTTTCTTATCAACTACATACAATCATGTAATATTAAGGCGTTAAAAAATGTTTGTTTTCAGAAACCAAACCGACCTTATTTTTTTCTACCGACCCTTCACTTTTTTGCCGAAGTGTGGATTTTTGTTCGCGAAATTTTCTAAAATTGTGCATTTTTTTAGTGAACATGTTGAAATGTTAGCATTTTACAGTTAAAACTTTATACAATAGTGATATACCCTGATATAGGTCGGTTTAATACAGAATCCTGGTCCTCCAAACAATAAAAATAGAAAAAAGCTATGCCTGCCTAACGACTCTATTGTTTTGTAGTAGATGTTTGTGGAAACAAAGAACTTGGGGGGGGGGGGCTAACCGTCAAGTGATGATATATTAAGAAAACACGAAACACATTATTATTTTTTGTCATCAATAATTATACATTGTGGCTTAATTTTAATTGTGCCGAAAGAAAGTCCTTTCTTCGACGAATTTATTTGACAACTATTGTACTATTATAACCCCAGATACGACATGCGTCTCCGTGTTTTTATCAGACCTTCCCCACCCGCAATTACTCGCGCACGTGCAACAACGCGCCATTTCAGAATTTTATTTTGATAAACACCAACACGCTATTAATAGTCTGCTATTTTTAAAAGGGCACAGTCCATAATAAAATATAAAAAAATGTATAAAAAAGTATAGAATGACGGCAAAGTTTCTCGGGAACAATTTGACGTTGACTTCAAATTACCTCGCGTCATAACAGTGACGTCAGTAAACAACTTAGCTCGTGCTGTTTGGTGAAATGTATCACTGCAGCATTTATAACGTCATATTACATAAAACAAAATTGTGGGTACGCAAGAAAAGGAATCATTTACGTGTATGCGGGGCGAAGTAAAAAAAATCCGACCCTCGGGCACGCTTCGTGTGGGTACATTTGAGGTAAAATAATGGGTATGGGGTGGTATTCAATAATCAATTAAATCAATCTTATGGTCATACATCAATATTTACACCTTAACTTCCATTTCTTAAATGAACTGTCTTTCGGCAATTGCGTTCATCAATCGATGAACGCAACATCTTCGGATATGTTCGGATCGTAATTCATTGCATAACAATATACATGAAAGCTATTGATCTTGTTATTGGTTGTATTGTGTCTGCAGGTCCCGTAAAATATAGATCAAAATTTTTAAAATTGTTAGTTTATTATATTTAAGAAGTGTTTTAATTTTACGTTTTAAAGTGATTTCAAGTAGTTGATCTTTTCCCGCGTTATTGTGACGTCATTTGAAAAAAATGTTTCCGGTTATAGTCGGGTCGTTCTATTTACAGAATGGGTAAAAACGGATTACTGAAAGGTTTTCTTAAATGAAATGAAGTATTTTTTTAACAATTCTTGAACGAAATAATGAACTATTGGTGTAAATATAAGGAATGAATTGCGGGGTTGATGTCATCATCGGGGTATGAACGCAATTGGGTTGGTCAAAGTACGCGTGGAGTCCTTCGGACTCCACACACATTGACCAACCCAATTGCGTTCATACCCCGATAATGACATCAACCCCGCAGTTCATTCCTTAATTGGCTTCATTCACTGTATAGGTCCGTTATTCATATCGAGTAATCCGATTAGCTACGTCGTTCTTAGGTCCAATTAAGACCATTATTGAATACCACTCATGGTCCATCTTGCTAGCCCCTGCCGGTCCTCTACTGATGCAAGATATTCATTTGCGCCAATTCACAGCTGTTCTGTTGAGAATCTGTGAAAATATAAAACTGTTGTCTTTTCATCATAAAATATTTAACAGAAAATGATATCGAGGACAGATTGGAGTAACATATTCCTTCTGCTGTCGTTTGATAGATGAATGAAAAATGAGGATATTGGTACGGCGTTTTAATAAGGGAGACTACTCGATTCGAGTGCTTTTTTGCAGAAGTACGTCAGCCGATAAAAAAACAAAAATCTGCAACATTACTGAAGAGTCATTTATATGCATAGCAGATAAGTTCTAACCTAATAGAATACTTTTTAATGTCGTACTATTTTAATGTTTTCTGGCGTCACGTTAGCACCGCGTAATAATATTTGTTATGACGTCATCAGGGTGGACAACGGCCGCATTGCAATGGGTGGAATATGGACAAACGTTTTTATTGCAATGTGCAAGATGCGTATATAATGAAACTTGACAGTATGCGCCATTTAGCCATTCTTTTAAGCATTAAACATAAAATGAATACAATATTCATTTCAAGTGACGAATGTTTTATGTGATAAAAAGAATCTTACCCACGTTGTCATTTAATACAACATTTTATGACTGTTATACAGCTCACCAAAGGCTCAATTTATAATTTTCCTTAACTCGCTTCATATATATTTGTATTTAATGTCAACTGATGTAAAATCCAGTGTAAATGCTAGTAAATAGATCATAAGGCCCAGAAAATTAGTTCATTCCTCTTTTCGTGATGTTTCGTGTGAGCAATACCTAGAACGCATGGCAAGTACATAGGTGGCAATATAAATCAAGAGATGGATGGTGTAGACAATTCCTCTTTTCGTGATGTTTTGTGTGCACAATACCGAGAACGAGTGGCAAGTGCATACGTGGCAGTATCTGTCGAGAGATGGATGGTGTAGACAATTCCTCTTTTCGTGACGTTTCGTATGTGCAATACCTCGAACGAATTGCAAGTGCATAGGTGGCAGTATCAGCCAAGAGGTGAATGGTGTAGACAATTTCTCTTTTCGTGACGTTTCGTGTTTACAATGCCGAGAACGATGGACAAGAACATAGGTAGCAGTATATGTCAAGAGATTGAGACTATATATATCATATCCCAAAAACGGCCTGTTTTACGCCATATGTGACTGATTCTGGCACCTATGGGCTGGCTATCGACGGAGGTAAAATCAAATAAAACAAGTAAAATTATATAAATATAAATACATAAAGATATACTTCCGTTTTTAAAAATGACTTGTTTAGAAAGGACATGTAAAAATGGTAACTCGTGTGTCATAATTAATGATGGATAACCGAATCATTGACTTGTAATTTGTGTAATACCGGGACACAGTACCACGGAGATACCGTTAGCTCGTGTGTCAGTCAGGGACACGGGAGCCCAGCCCGACCCCCGGTGGCGCTCATCAACGCCCTAACGACCGGCCCCACCCCGGGGAGCGGTCACTTTCCTGGCACTAATGTGAGTGGGATTTCTGGGGTTGTTTTCTGTGAAAACATCTCCGCGGGAGTAATTACATTTTCAAGATTTATTTACCGTATTAATGGGGTATGTGTTCAGTAGGTATTGTTCGTGCTAAAAGTGACATTTCGGTCCATGTTCTACAGAAAGCGTCGGAATAATTCTTGATTGAAATACAAACACGTTGTTGTGATGAAAACATTCAAACGAATGTATCTATTAATTATAGTTATATATCAGTTATTAGTATGCATGTCATGGTCGGAAATCCCCGATACACTCCTACGCTATGTGTAACGGAAAATGTACCGTGGTTGCCGACGATGTAAGCATGTTGGACCACTGGCACCGGATTTTCAAACTCAATATATATATAAAAAAATAATACAAAAAAATAATCTTATAAGTCCAAACTTAAAAATATAATACCAAAAATGCGAAAAATATCCTATATATATTCTAACACATATATATAAATTTAAATATCCTATTATATATATTCTAACACATATATACTAACATATATGTACAATATATAAAAGTGTTTTTTTTTTTTTTTATTTATGTATTTTTTTTAGAATTTGACTTAAGACAATCTTATGACTGTTCACTCAAATACATGGACGGGTGGGTACTAGATGGACACATTGAAAGTAAGACGTGTGTTATGTTTTCACCTCGTGGACACCAAAAGAAAGTACATGGCTACGTCACACGTGAAGTATAGCTTTTCTGGTGAGATACATGTATTTTCCCATCTTACACTGGAAGCGTGACGCTGTTTGGGTTGTTAATAAAGTAGTTCACTAGGAGCGGGCGTTTGTTGAGTTATACTATACTCTGAAACAAACAATTATCCTTTATCTAAAGAATGTAACACATTAAGATATAGAGGATCATTGTTTGTTTCACCTTATGAACACCAACATTTAAAATTCACGAGTGGCGTATCCACGAGTGAAAAATTGACTTTTAGTGTTCACGAGGTGAAAAAAATGCGATCTCATACTAAAGCGATAAAAAAGCCTTTTTACTCACTGTTGATTTTTAGAAAAGCGCGCCAAATTGTATGCGAACTAAACGTCATTCCGGAAATGATGTCGTTTAATCTGTGTCCCAGCTTTGTGCGCGCTGACGTTTGATTTGGTATTGAGAGCGGGCTATAATTTTCTAACAGTCGACAGAAAAATATCAAATTATTATTTCACTGTTTGAAAGTGAAATATCGTTTTTAATTCACTGATATATCTTTATAAACCGCCGGAAAGCATATAATTAACCAAGTTTTTATTAGTAGTCTTATCATGTTTTTTTTATTATTATTTAAATTTAAAATGCTTAAAGTATGCCACTGACGTAAACTTATTCACGGAGAGTAAGGGTACGGATCGCATGTGGGTATGCGACGGTGCAGGGCAACTATTCTAATGGCAAAATGCATTTCTTGATATATTAATGTTCGACACTTACTTCGATTCAAGCCTTTTTGTTCTCAAATATGTTCAAGCGGGAAAAGTTTCGAAAGCATAATCGTAGCTTGTTGGAGTATATTCAAAAACAAAAAAACTCATTAATTACAATAGAACATTAGTAACTGTGATGTTTTCGTGGATTTGTTTAGCCAGATTGTTTGCATCAGAGAGAAATTTACAGCCGTGTTCCCGGCATATACGAGTGTTTAATTGGCTTCCCGTTTCCGTGAACACCCGTTATATCTCGCTCCTTGACGATCCGCACGTCTTCAGTTACCCTCCAATTTGCCCCAGACATCAATTTCAATGTTAAATTATCATAACTCTTGATAATGTGATACCTTTTTCGTTTATTGACATTTTAATTGTAGCGCCATTACCCGGTAATTTCTTATAAAACCTAATTCCTGGCACCCCCAAAGATTTATGGCCCATAATTGTATAGATAACAATTGACGAGATTTCTTCAATTTGTCACGTGCAGGAAAATAATCAAAGCTCAATTAAAGGTTTATTTTCTAGTAATAATCGCCTATATAGGATATCAATAAACAAACATCTGCAGCCTATTTAGGGCTTATCAGACCGTGCTCGCTCGTATAGATAAAGAAACTTGGCATGGCCATTGGAAAATGGTTTTAATTATACACGACCACACGGGAAGAATTGAATCTAAAATATATCGGTTGGAATAATGTTTAAGTTAATTGATATCAATTAATTATATCATTATGTACTTAATCATAATACATCGTTATATGAATATAAACATTGATTTAAAAGAATAATTAATGTTTTATTATTTTTTACAGTGTAAGTTTTCACACCTGGAAAACAACTTTGCACTATATTAAAATCTGCATTTTTTCTCAGCACATCTTGATCATTCAAACGCATGGTTGCAGTCGTATGAGCCGCCGTGTTTGAAGCTCCTCCTCTCCGGGGAAGGTAGAGCATGATGTCTCCGGGGAGACAGTGATCGTGCGTTCCTCGTTACGAGACCGGACGACGACATCAAGCCACATCCGGAGGCCGAGATCTTTGACGAATTCCGACGGGGAGAGTATTTAGCGTGACCAATACGTGGTCCGAATCTGTACTCTGGTAACACACGAACACTGGAACTCCCTCGCGCATATGAAGGTTTCTTCATGGGCGATGAGTGGCGCGAATAAGGGGACCTGGGTGCTTGATAGAGAGGGGATGTCGAGTTTCGTCTGTGTTGTGCGAGACCAGACGAGAAGTCAATAACAAGCGGGTGTAAGCGGTGTGTCGTACCGCTTATAGTATGTGAAGGGCGGTGTAATTTGACGTCGGAATGTGCGCGACGTTGATGAATATACTTGTTTTCAGGGCGATTCAGTGGACTGGAAGAGTTTGATATGTTCATGGACATGTAACTACCGTGGCCAGAGCGGACCCGAGACATAGACGGCTGAGCGGCGTTCGGGAACGGCGGCGGTTGCGGTGGTGGTGGTGGTGGCGGCGGCAAGAACTCCTCGATGTCTTGCGATGTCTCTGTCAACATTTCCGGCGATAGTTCGAACTGTTCTCGCGAGGTCGCGAATCTGTTCGCCAGGTATATTTCCGCATCCTCATGCTGCGAATCGGAACCCAGGAGGTCATGCGGCTCCTGGAAGGGCGGTATGTTCTCGTAGAACGGATCCCCAATCTCGTCGTAGATGACTTCCTGTTGCGCGTCAATATCTACGTACCGCTCGCCGCCCTCGTCCTCCTGGGTGAACGTGGTTTCCGCCGTCGTGTCGAATGTCGAGTCGAGCGTCGTGTCTTCCTCAGTGCCCGGGTCGGTTATGTCCAAGGCTGTTAAAAAGTCGTCATATGTGTTAAGTAAAGCTAATATATTTCATTACTAGAATTCCCCACTTTTCTGAACAATCTGCAAAACTATTGAAATCACAATCAAAATAGGATTAAGAAACTTCTATCGTATAAATTAATACGGGGCAAAAGAAACCATATCGGGCGAGGGCGAAGCTCGAACCCGAATATGGTTTCCTGTGCCCCGTATATCCCATATCAGGTCACCTACTAACCCCATAACGTATATATCACGTCGACAACCTGTTTATATGTTTAAATGTTTCATTTATTCATCGGAATAATAATCGGAATCGGAATTTGGACGCCATTTTTGTACGATATGAATTTGGTGACCCTTTATGGGAAAATAACACCGCGTGACCAGTCCTGGAGAATGGTGTATCATAAAGCCATTCATCCAAGCTAGCTTACGTACCCTTGTAGGTGTTAGCAGTCTTGGGGCGCGCGAAGAGGTATCCCAGGGAGGGTCCGTCCGCCTCTCCGCTCGCCGCCACTTCCTTTAGTCCTGTCTGCAGGAGCCGCCCGCCTATCACCAACACCAGCTGTAGAAAAAAAATCCATAGGAGATGGTTATATCAGTATAAAGTTCGTAAAAGCATTTAAATATAACAGTAGTCTTAGGGCATAACGATGTCATTGTTTGTTCGACGGAGGCCGCAACAGATTAAGAGCGAGCGAGTGAAATAAAAATGAAAATACATTTTTTTTATCGTTTCAACACAAAAGCGGACATCAGGATTCCTGAATAATTAATTTTAATAATGATAATCCTGAAGGATTACAACAGCATTCGCCCTTCTTTGTGTAAGTTGAAGGAAATGACACACGAAATATCTCTTGAGATGTTATATACCTAGCCGTTTCAATATTCCGCCATTTGTCACAGCCAAAAAATATTCATATGTTTTCACATTGATTTTCAAAAACGCATTACTTTTCCATTTTTTGGCTTGAATGAGGGATACTGTACATAAAATATGTCGAAAGAAAAATCAATTTGATGTGCCCTTAGCTTAAACTGAGCACAACATATTATCGCAGCTGTCATGCCGAATTTTGAAAAGTTTAAACTTTTAATGGAAGTATTTTATAAATTTAGTTGGTGAATTTTTCGTCGAAATGTGTCCGAAAATAATTGTTTCAGTTTGTTCTCTTTTTGATAACGATACACGATACAGCACGATTTTGTTACCAGCGAAAGCAGATTACCCCCAGAAAGCGTACCCTACCTGTATAAAAGACAGGCTGAGGACAATCGCCCCGGCCGTCGTGAGCACGGAACCCTCGAAGAAGGCCATGAGGCGGTCCGTGCAGCCCAGGCTGTTCAGCGTCGTACCCGTACGGTAGTCGTACTTATAGTGACGCGCGTTTTCGTGAACATCGTAGTGGATGCAAGGGCGGAGAACGGATGTGCTGCAGCAACTGAACGGCACGTCGTCACTTGTAGTTCCGCTGTGGAAGATGGGTTTTCATGTCATTACTTTTCATATACGTATACTTGGAATAAGTAAACAGTAAAAGAAACTGCATGTCATTTATATTTATATATAGAAGAAAACAAATGATAAATTAATTGGTCGATTGAATGATTGATTGATTGATTGATTGATTGGTTGATTGATTGATTGATTGGTTGATTGATTGATTGATTGATTGATTGATTGATTGATAAATTGATGGGTTGATTGGCTTGATTAACTAATTGATTGATTGAGTGATTGTTTGGTTGATTGATTTATTGATTAATGGATTGATTGATTGATTAGTTGATTGATTGATTGATTGATTGATTGATTGATTGATTGATTGATTGATTGATTGATTGATTGAGTGGGTGAGTGGGTGAGTGAGTGAGTGAGTGAGTGAGTGAGTGAGTGAGTGAGTGAGCGAGCGAGCGAGCGAGCGATCGATCGATCGATCGATCGATCGATCGATCGATTGATTGGATGACTGACATCATTTGTCTCGGTATAATGTAGAAGGACAATGCGATGCTTGAAAGTCCGATGGTCATAAAGGGTATCAAGTCCATATAGTCTTGATGTCAGTTAATTTCTTTTTAAGCATTTAAGCGTATTAAAAAATCATCTATAAAATAAAGTTAACCAACTGACAGATTATTTTTTTCTTCACATATACCGTTTTTTTGCATTCATGTAGTCCGGATGGATCCAGGATGTGGAGAACCAGTCTCGGTAGCTGCGACTTCCGCAGCAGCTGTACGCCATCTGAAGCACGTCCACTTGTTCCTTTGCCGTTGCGTCGTTCTTGTACGCCGCCATTGCTTTCCGTATACCGTCATTAAAAGATTCCTCCAAATCGCTGATGTGAACAAAACACATTATACCGGAAATAAACTCGAACAAGAAAATGATGGCGGTTACAGATATTGCTGGAATTAGAAATGGCGTCCATTTTTCCCTTTCGTCTAGTAATCTATTTGTGTAAAATGCTTTTCCGCTCAGAATGTGTGCTATCAATCCAAAGAGCCCCGTAAACACAAGCAACCCTGGTAACACTGCGCCGTTGTAGTTTTCAATAAATGCGATTTTGTCCTCTATCGTGACCTGCACTACCAAAGCTAAAATCAGACATATGAACGACGGCAAAATGCAAACCCAGTGCCCAAAACCTAGAAACTTCGCGAGTTTGACTCGCCCTTCTTCTGTGAATTCAACCGACGGTCCAGCCATATTCATCCATTAATACTGCAATAAATACACATTATGCGGATGTTGTGTGACGTTTCCCAAAAGGCGGCCATTTTGTTTTATTGTAGTCGGGCGTGACGTCATAAAACTAATTACGTTCATTTTCGCGGACGTCGACCAATGTCGTTTCTGAGCAATGTGGCGTCAATTGTTATTATATTTTAACACTTTACATTCGTCTTAATGCGTTTTATGGCGGCATATAACTGTTGTAAGATAACATGTTAACGTTCGCGAATTGTTTCGTGTAAACCACTTAATTTTCGCGATAATCATCCAGCTATCTAGTTAATATTCGCGAAAGTTTTTTCGGCAAGATAAAGATCATAAGACTTAAAACTGGCTTCAAAGTGCCCAGAACTGCCACCTGTAACCCTTTTTAAGCTGTTCAACAGTAACAGATTGACTGGCTATGATTTGCGAATTCTACTTAAAAAGGTAACATATTAACTGGATAACTTGATAAGCTTCGTGTGACCACTTATCTATAATGCACTTTTGGCTTCTAGCAGAAACTGGTTATCTAGTTATGGTTTGAGAATTCAACTAAATAAGTAACATAATAACTGGTTAACTAGATAAGATTCGTGTTAGTTATATATAAATATATTCATACAACTGGTTTTAGCTGAATTGTGCAGTCTAGTCTCGGTGGGACAGAATTGAATTGCACAAAAAACTGAGATTTGAGTTTTGACCTCTACGGTTATTTTTATTTTATTTATTACGTTGTCAAGTTGGCGGGGCATGAAAAACGAAAACTATTTTATAAAAATATAATTCTTTGAGATCGAACTATACGTTGAGATTTGTAGGTAGAAGGTAGATAATTATGTCGACGGACTGTTGATCAGTGTACAAACATTGCTCACCTTTTCGCTGTGCGAACGAAAGAAACACAACCAGTTAAATCAAAATAATTTTTTTTTCACCGACGCGAATCATTATTATCATAATAATTGATAACATTGTCAAAATAATTGATAACAGTATTTTTATAATTACTATTATTATTATTTACGTCATGTTTTAACAATATTAAGAACAGAACTGAACATTTATTGTTAACTTGAACGAATACAGTTCATGGTTAGATATCAAATATCACATGAAGTTATATCACAGACTGTTTACAAAACGAATTAAGGATGATATTTATACTAAATCACAATGATCATAAAAACGTACGTTACTAAAGACTATATATATATATAACAGGATAACCCATTAAATTAAACTTATTTTCAATGGGGTCCTTATATAAAATATAATTATTTGCCAAGATCCCAGAGGTTGGCTGTTTAAGTAAGGTTTTCTTATACAAAAAAATCACATACTCTGACTAGTTAAAGAATGATAAAATGTTTGAGATTGAAATTCTTTTTATTTTACGTTCTGCTCTTCATTACTGGAGGAAATAAAAGTATATCTATAATGCAATCGACTGTAAAAAAAACATTAACATAATATGACAAAAATCTGAGAACTAATATCAAGGACCTTTAAGTCCGTGCTAATATGCAAGCTTAAAATCTATATGAATTACGATATATAAAATATAAAATCGTCCAATAGTTGCTACAAGAACAGAATAGAACATTTACTGTTAACTTTAACATCACGCAGTTCATGGTTGTATAACGTGCGTCGTCAAACAAAGGCTAGTAGTTCCCTTCAGAGAAAAAGCATGTGCGACCTTGACGGGGCCCACTGTCGTTATATACAGTAAATTCTCAATCCACAAGGAGCCCGGTCTTTGCTAATTTGCATATTACCAGCCAAGTAAACATATATACTGTGAACGTACTTCCGTTTATAACGGAATGTTATACTATGATCGCACATCATGGCCGCCGCATACAGCGGATCGTTACGTACAGTTGTTACAATAACATGCACACATGGCACGGCAATAGCAGAATAGAACACATTTACATTTGTCTATATGTGGTCATATGTGGAATTAAGAATTGTCCAATCAGAAGTCTGCCTTGATGGCACGTGATATCATTGTGACGTTAACGTCATGTTGTACCATAGAAACGCGCTCAAGATACAACAGATAACGCAGACAAACAGATATAAGTAATTTCTTTGACAAAAATGTAGGACTTCAATACAAAACGTAAACAAATTGAACAGTATACCAAAACAAGCCGAACTCGATTTAGTGAAGATATTTCAGGGCATCTGCTTAACCATGAATTTCGGTAAGTGGTGAATAGAATCAAGCCCGTTTATATCAAAACTTAAAACATATTTAACATAATTACAAACAAGATTTTTTTGAAAATCCATATGCATCATTAGCACCGCTTTGTCAAAAACATGTGCTAGTCTGAATAAAGGTGGTTCAAGAAATAATGCATTGACATTGACCGTGACTTTGACGCTTGACCTGCTGATCCCCAAACCAATAGGCGTCATTCATTGGTCAACATAACCGGTGAAGATGTATGGTCCTAGGTCAAGCAGTTCTCGAGCTTTTGAGAAGTCCGAGACTACCAAGGTTTAGCCAAGATTCATAGATTTTGTGGCTTGGGAGTCTTTCAGACTCCAAGTTTATGCACTTTTAAATTGTTGTATTTAATACTGTTTTGCAATACTGTTTTTCATCTAGTGGTGTTTTAAAATATTCGGGGCAGTGTATTAGAAATGCATTTAACGTTTAGGTCTTCTTTGTGGATTCATATGGCTTTTTGAAGGAATGTAAGTTCATATACCTGTATGAAGTTGCCCTAACAACATTGGCCGTGTCCTTCGTATTTGTTTCACTAATGAAAAAAAAAATCAATAGGGGGTCATCTGCTGGTCAAATACAACTAACAGTGAATTTTTCATAGTCCAAAGTCACAACGTTCTTTTTGTGTGGACACAATCTTATTGATACTGTTGGGCATGGCCTTATCGATTGTCATACTGACCAAATAGGTTACAAGTTATTTACTGGACAAGGATAACCTACCCGTTAATTTTAAGAGTTCAACATCCAAGCCTTCTGAATGTTTTATTGCGTAAGAGAAAGAACCAGCCGCCCACGGTAAGCTCAGTCGGTACAGCGCCGTGCTAGTGTATCCTATCAGCCGTGGGTTTAAGCCCCGCACCGTGAGTATCCCCTTCCCCAAGATGTTTTCTTAAATATTGTCTGGATATGAAGCAGAGTAAAGTGTCTGTATAAGAGCCAGCCGCCCGGTTAGCTTAGTCGGTACAGCGCCGTGCTAGTATCCCATCTGCCGTGGGTTTGAGCCCCGCACCTCGAGCACCCACCTCCTTCCCACAGATGTTAACTTTAATACTATCTGGAATAAAAATCAGGAATGCTTTGATCGGCCCTACAGGGTTAATGAGGGAGGAGTGAAATGTCTATATAAGACCTAGTCGCCCTGTTAGCTCAGTCGGTAGAGCACCGTGGTACTGCTCTGGTGGCTGTGTATCTGAGCTCCGTACATTCCGTCAAGATTTACTTTACAGGCGCCAGGAATAAAATTCAGGACTGAATGGATCTTCTTAAAAGATTAAATTGGGGGAGAAGTGTGGTATGGGGATAAGATGCAGCCGCCCAGTTAGCTCAGTCGGTAGAGCGCAGTGCTAGTGGTCCATCGGTCGTACGTTCGAGTCCAGCTAGTTTCGTACTTTTCCTATGAGGTTAATATTAAGTTGCTTTGCAGACGATATTTTCTAATAGCAATTGGCGTGACCTCAATCTGAGGCCTACCAACACCAATATACTGTAATATATTATCGTAGTATATACTACCTGTTAAGTTTCATGGACCTCAGTCAAACAGTGATTGTGCGAGTTACATTTTACTTTGACCTTAGAGCTACTGACGTAACTTGGTTCATATACTTGTCAAGGTAAATGTACAACTGAAGTTTCATATTCCTGCGCTAAAGTTATTGTGAGGACAAACATAACAGTGTTGACCATTAGCATGACCTTTAACTACTGACAACAAAAATTAAAACAATGGAACTATATACTGGTCAATGGCAACATACCATTTAATTTTTCATGGTTCTTCGTCAAAGCAATAGTCAACCGTCTGACAGACCATCCGACAGACTCGCCGACCTACCGACATTTTTACACCCAATAACTAGCTAGGATATTTTTCTATATAACATCATACTTGTCACACAACTATCTTAATTCCATTTGTTTTCAATTTCAGTTACTAAAAAGCATAGCCAGCTTTCGAATACTGAAACAAAGCTAGAGCCTCACGAAGTAGCACGTGATGCAACCTCCACATGCTCCGGAAGTGAAATAAATTTCAGGGATGTTGGGGCGGGAGAGGAGGAGAGGATAGATTTCATAGCCTCGGTATGGAGCCAAGTGATCAGCTCCCAACCAGGGGATAATGTGCAGCTTATAGAATTTCCAAAACCGAAATCGGCCAAGCTGGGTTCTGTACCAAACGTTGATGATAGCCCGAGGAATGACGGTGCTATAGGGCTGTCAGGGAGGTTTGATAGAGGTAGCTGTGACCTGTCGGGGTTAAACGCTGATTTTGATGGGGCAGACTTTGAATATGGAAACACAATGCAACAGATTAACGTGAATGCTAACCCCGCACCTTCACAGAATGATTCGGCAGGAATCAAAATAAACGGTCTTGTGAACTATTCGGGTGAAAGTCGCACTTCTGTAAAGAAATACGGTAGTCTTGAACATATCAAACAACTTAAGCGAGAAAACACGCTAAAACGAAACAGGCTGAAAAGCGCTCAGGTGAGACCAGCTATCACGGCCGTGAAACATGCTGAACAAGCAATGACTGAACATAATCATTCCGACTCACTTGGGGTAGAAGAGCCCGAGGCTGATAAAGATGATGCACTTGAGGATATGTGCATACCCGATGACATGAAGTCGCTCCGGAGAAAGATAAGCGATGAATACAATGCGCGCATCGATCCAGAAACAGGCAAAGACAATGCTTATGAAACAGATGAAAACAAAACTAAAGAGCTTCCTTCTCGGGCAGATAATGAAGACAGATTGTATATCACTCCAATAAAGAAATACGGGAGTTTAGAGCATATGAGGAATATCAAAAGAGACAATGCCATTCATTTGAAACGTTTAAAGAGCGTTACGGCAAGCTCTGTAATCACAACCCCATTCAACTCATTTAATTATCAGAATCGTATTCGCAGTGCCAGGAAAGAAAATGCAAGTGAAATAATACCGCAAAATTACGTTGAAAGGTACGGTGCAATGTCTCGGGGTTCCGCTGTTGGTAACGAAACGCCAAGAAAGGCGGAACATGGCCATGTTGCTGGAGAGACCACAGAAGATCAGCGCAGCCTGGCGTCCTGGACAACACCTGAGAGGAAGTACAACTACGAATCCATAGAGCAGACCTCAAAGACCACAAAGTCCGCCCAGTATGGTTCTAAAGAGCACTTCGAGAATATACAGAAGGAAAATGTTGCTAAGAGCAAGGTCGACACGTGGAACTTGGAAAATATTGATAATGTTGGCCAGGACAGAGGCAGGCAGACTCACGCGTCCACAACAAAAACCGTGTTGAACGGTTCCCTAGAGGAGACCGAGAAACGTAACAAAATTGAGATCACAGAAGCAAACATTCCAATTGCAGCTGAGACTCCAAATCCCTGCCTATTGAAAGAAACGACCAAGACTCGCCTTGCTGAAACCCAACCAATATCTAATCGAATGGTGGGTCCGAGAAAATTCGGCTCTGTCGCTCACTTTCGACAAGCCCGACATGAACACATGTCGCTGACGCAGAGTTTACGCAAAGTAACATCTAAACTGAGCACCTGGCAGCCACGAGAGAAAATGGCGGCGCTAAAGCCTCAGCGAACTGGGCCGCAAATCTCGGCCACTGCGGAGCACGTGAAAAGCTTGAAGACGTCCATTCAGAACGCCGCACCGCGTATCGACGACAAAAGGCATAGCAGCGGCAAATATCACGTGATGTTATGGAGCAGGCATCTTCAACAACAAAAGCGGCAACGACAAACTAATAACAACTGTGAGGCAACCATGGCAACGGCCGGACGACAGCAGATTTATACATCAAGGTATTAAAAGACAATTACATTACATTGTAAAAGTATTCAGTGTTTTAACTCATTGGTGTGCCAATTATACATTATAATAAAAGAAGCCGGTTTGGTTTGATTGATATACTTTCGACTGTCAGGAAATATTTTGATTTAAATGAAACATTCGTCTATTTGTTCAGTGTTGTTGTTTTATATATATATATATATATATATATATATATATCAAATGCTAATCGTTTATTTCAGGCAGCAGAATACAGGTTTGGTCCACGACGCCAGCACAGAGACCATCAACGGGTTTCAAGAAATGTCCACATAACTTACTAATAATTTGTAAAAACTTGTATGACTGAAATGAATAAAATCGTTGGTTTGAGCGAGTTTAACCGTATTTTAATAAAATTTATTTAATAATTTCTGGTGTTGTTTGTTGTTACTTAAAACCACTAAAACGACCAAGACCTTATTTAATTCTCTGCAAAAAAAAAACATTCTTAAACTGGGATATTTGTAATGTTGCAGCTATATATAAGATAAGCCACACTTATGCGCGTTAACTTAAGGGAACTTTTTTAACATTTGGGCATTCATTATGTTCCCTTAACGCGTCGAGTCGCCAAAACAAAAATCGCCAAAGACTCTGAAGCGGCTGTTTATTTGGACTACAGTATATATTAGTTGTGTCTGAAATGATGAGAGCAACATCTAGTGTTATTCTATAAACAAAAAAATACAATTACCACAATGACCTCATTGGAAATAAGCTCCAATGTGTTCATGTGCCATTATAGTTGAGTAAACAGTAAACTTAAATAAACTCGAATTACCAATTATTGTTTATAAATTCTTAGTCTATAAATACATTTACTATTTTGTATCATTTTACATTTAAATATACCGCTTGTATTTAAGACTGATAAGTTTTTTTTCTTGTGCTGCTTTATATACGCATGTTGTATACTGAAGTAAGAAATTGTAAATTGAGTGTGTCCTAACCTGAATAAACAGCAATCAATCAACCAACCAACCAATTAACCAATCAGTCAGTCAATTAATCAGTATATAAATCACTCAATCAAGCAATAGGTAAAAACACTTGTGGATCCAGAGGATCCTAAAATCGTCCAAGTTTACTTTTTATTTCAATATAGGAAAAAAAATCATAAACTATGTTAAAAATGCATCATTTCGGACTAGAAATTGTAAATTTTGATTCCGGGAGTGCCCCCAAACTCTAAGTACCAACAAATTAAACCAAATAAATTTAGGTTCCGAGGGAGGGGCGCAAATCAAAAGGTTTACGCCCCTAAGTTGCATGTACGCCCCCTCTAACGCCGAATCCAGGATCCGCCCCTGAAAAATAATGATTAATGTAATTTGAACATTTGAATTGTTATTTTCGGTAATGATATGACGTAACTAAAAATTAAGTTGCTATACTTTTGATAAAACCATCTCAATATCATCATGTACTAAGCAAAACCAGCAGTTTGCACACATAATTATTTATTTAAAAAAACCTTGGAAAAAGTTATAACCGTTTGTTAAGTTTGTTAACCCATAATTCGATACGGTTTATAGACGTTAATCATTCAAATTCAAAGTAAAACAATAGCCTTTATTTAAGGAACATTATATTATCAACCAAAACAAAATAATATATAAGTATTTTCGTTCATCACTTTTTACCGTCGAGTATGTGCTGATACCAAACCTTTGACTACCTCCAAATTTCAGCTTATCATACGAAACTGTTGACTGCCTCCTGATTCCTCTTCATTGGTAAAGGTAAGAAAGAGCTACAGACGATGACATGGCGCGGGTACAGTTTACAAGTTTGTTTTTATTGATTTCCGTGCTGTTTCCACCATCAGAACTTGTAGATCTGATGTGTGAGGTTACGAACGTGAAGGTAGAGGGCGAGGACGGACGGACACAGACGTTTGAGATGAAGAAGCTGGACTCGCAAAGCGAGACATGCTCGCTGTGTGCCTACCCCGCCGTTAACAACGCCCCAGACCTGACAGCACTCAGGGCCAACCTTGTACTCTACATATCAGACAAGGAATTGTCCCCAGAATGTTGTAAGATACTCCTCATACCTTTGTTTCATCTTGAGGACAGTCAACTGTCATTTCTCTAGTGACTATGTTAGCTGTCAATGTGTATGAGACCTTACACAACAAACTTGGCCACAGTCAACATTACTGCAATATATACATTAAACACTGTTATAACTAATATTGTACAAAATGCACAAACGCATAGGCCCGAGGCTGGTTAAACCATTTTTGCTGATAGACTTTTAAGTGCTGCATGTCTGAAGAATTGTGCAATTTGTGGCATTAGATCAGTCATCGAAATTAGTCTTTGGGTGAACAAGTCTGAATTCTGACACAAGTGCTTGGCATAAACATTCTTAACAAGCCCTGCTTTATAAAATACAGAATTTGAGCAATTACTGTATTGGCCTTCAATTTTTTTTATGTTACTTTCGGTCTATGTATTTGCAGTCTGCAAAAAACATGTAATCTGAGAACTGGGACTGGCGTTTTTGGCCCGCGCTTTTACTAAAATACCAATTTTGGCAGCCAATGGACTCCTACAAAATTCTGTACTTCTACTACATGTTTTAATTTGATAAGGCTGATTTCTAAAAATAACCGTGATTTATAATGAACACATGATTTAAGTGCGGCTGTGAGTATTTGATTGGTTAGTACTAGATTCAATTTACTTTAATTTCTATAACCGCATACCATGATTGGTCTAATCATTAATGTATATATATAAACATATGCATTGTGAGCATGAGCAATCTCTAACACACATCGTGGAAGGCGTCATTGGTGCATGCACACAGGTTATGTTTATGTTTTTCAAATGGGTAGATGAACAATGTCAATGTTAAAATTTGTAGTGTGTGCCCATCCCTGATATACGATTAGGCTTGAGAAAGAATCTGCTGTTAATTAACATGACAGCCAACAAAAATGTGAGGATGATCACAGCCTCGGGATAATTGACAATATTGTATAAAAACTATTCAGGTTACAAAATAATGTTTTCTCTCGGCTTCTTAATTTTCCCTAGGCTAGCGGCTGAATAACTCCAAAATTTGGTAAAAAAAATTATATTCATTTTTTTCACTTTCAGACTTATTTCCATGCTTGCAAACATAATCATTAGATGATTTAAAGGATCATCTAGATTTTAAAACTGGTACACTTCAGTAAGGGCCCAGTCCCTGGAAACCCTTATTCTGAAAACAATTTTATGACTATGCCATGGTGATTTTGCCATGGACCATTTATATTCTCATAATTGAAATCTATTTTTCAGATTCCGGTCGAGATGACCTGCCAATTGGTCTATGTTCATTCAACTCGGACTTGAGTATCTGTCGAAAGTATGAGCAAGATAATTGCTACAAAATTTCAGAGGTTTGTTTCCAGTACAGTTAGATTAACTTACAGTGCCCTATAAGGCAAAACTACAATGCAAAAATGCAAGAAAAAACTTATGGCTGTCTTTCTGCTTTTGGGAAAAGGAGTTTGGGCCCTTTCGAAAGAGATTTTTGTCATTGGAACTGGCATTTGAATGAAAACAATATTACTTATGCACCAGTCAATTGTAACCACGGCCCCCCTCGGTCCGGGGAATAGCGGGGACTTTGACTTTCGGTCCAGCCAACCCTGGCTAAAATCACCGCCGTTCGGGAACAAACAGATGGTAAAATCCCCACCAAATGCCCTCGCACCCCAGAGACCCTAGGTAAGGCCCATTCCCTGCTATATTTAAAGTGAAGACAAAACCACCGCATTCACCTGGCACTGCGGGGCCACCTGAAAAGTTAAAACACGGCCCATATCCCCGGGTATACCCCCAGACCTGGGGGGGGGGGGCGTGGTTGCAATTGACTGGTGCATTATTCCCATCATAAGATCACTTACATGTATTTATTTATTATTGTGTCTAAAATAATACATGGTAACAATCATACAAATAGATTCTAACAGTTTCACTAGTGACAACCTATAATGGTGATATTACAGAAGACATTGCTGCTACCTTGGCTATTGTTTCCTAATGTAAGAGACAGTCTGGAAGGGAATTTTAACACAAACAACAGGTTAAAAATGTGCTTCATGAAAGTTGGGAACTGAGCTGATTTTTGGCCCTCGAGTCACTAGAAAAACAGCCCTGTAACTACATGTACAGGGATAAGCCCAGCAGCTCAATATTCAACTATCATCTTCTTTTAAGGCACCAGTCACAAGTCTGGTACAAGTTGCAAGGACTAACAGACACTCAAACAATGAGTCCCACAGTGGCACAAAACAACACACATAATTACATAAACATTGAAATACTTTTTAAGCCAACTTTTGTCATAAACTTAATATATGATACATAATATATGTTATACAATTTATTATTTATTTTGCAGAATCTTCAATTCTTGAACATATATACATGGTGCTTTATCAAAACTTATGATATAAAATATTGATTATGATTTCGTTTTGTTATGTGGATGAACTGTGATGATCACTCAACTAAAGTCAACTTGGTACTTGTGTTACCATTCACCATTCTGTTATTTTATCTTCGGAGGGTATTACATTGATGGTTATTCAATATGAAATTTTATAATCAAGTTTTTAAAAATAATTGAATTGATAAAAAAATGGCGAGTTTTTATTAACTTTTGTATACAAGTGATGTATAAATGTTGATACTTTATTTAAATAATGATACCAATTTGATTTTTAGAAGTGCAAAATACAAAAAAACGCAATTTTAAATTCGCTATGCAATGAGTATAATTTACAAATTACAATGCTCCATATTTATGACATACTAAATTAAGAGTTATTACTCTAGTGATATAAGAAACATATATATAATGACATAATTTATTATTAATGTCATGATAATGATGTCATTTATGATTTAAATACATAATATGTGTTTGTTTTCAGGACTATGGGGAACAGATTTTCATGAAAGGATTCTTACCCTTTGCTACTGGGGACGAGGACATTGACAAAAATATTGGTATGAATGCAGTGATTTTTTGGCCCTTGTTGGGGTCGAAATTCCCCTCCTTAAAGTATATGTGTATATATATATATATATATAAAAATATATTTTTTTTATTTTTTTTATTTGGGGAACAGCATTCACCTCAAAACATTTAGCAATGTGGTAATATAATGCCATTCATTAATATGTTAGGTTGTTTGAAAACAGATTGAACATTAAATCATTTTAGTATTTTCCCCCTTTTTGCCAAAACAACACTATTGTTTTCCCACTATCAAAGGGTGCGACCATTCCCTTAAAAGTGGAAAAAACCCTCGCTGGAATGTGTTTTTATTGGTTTAATAGTTTTTAGCTGTACTTGCCAAAAGCTAAAGGGGCCTAGACGATAGCACTGTGTCTGTCGTTTGTGCGTGGGCCTGTAAGCAACGGTAGTTTGATATCAATGAGAGCTCAGTTCTTTTTTTTAACCAGCCAGAATTGCCCATACATGACTGGATTACATCCCCTTAAAATTTGAAAATTACCAAAAAAGTCATGCTAGTAGAGCATGGGCCCTTGTCATGGGCCTGTTGTGTATGTTTAATGATGCTCTTTTTTCAATAAACCCCTGTAAGTTTATGAATTGAATCTAGCAGGAAGGGATCATAAAATAATTGATAAAAATAAAAAACACTGAATACTAATTATATAGCACACTTTTGGCATAACCATTTCGACTAGTTTGGTAATCCACAAGTGGAATGACTTACACGCAGCATAATTTCATGTAATGATTGGCGGCATTAGCAGTTTGTAATCGGACGGATTTCAGCACTATTTAATAGATAGCTTAAAGGTTAAGTTTTGTAAAATTATGTCTCCTGTGATCTTCAAAGTGTTTTGACCGATAACAAGCATTTGCCAATTGACAAATATAAATTCATAATCGTAGCGGATTAGCAGCATGGTCGAATTCGTCTATAGGTTATCTTGACTTGTGTTTGGAATCGGTTGCAATTTTACTATCGATGATCGGTTCCACTCAAGTAACCGATTATCAATAGTACAATCGGTTTTTAAAATACTAGATAGTACCTGAGTTGTTGTTTTATTCATGTACAGTATTAAACTCTTAATCATTATATGTATACCTTATGTCTATGATTGAAGTTATTAAGTGTTGTTGTATAAAAAATAGTTCATTTTCTTGCCCATTGAATTTTTCAAGCAGCCATTTTGTTAAAGATAACATCTGAACACTTACTAATTTTTTTTCGATAATCGATTAAAACTAAATACTATCGATTGTCGCCGATTTCAGGCCCAACCAATCGATTTTCGATTATAATCGATCATCGGAACATCACTAATCTTGACACATTTATTGGGCAAAATTTGGGAACTTGTGATTGATGAACAAAGTTTTTGTATTACATTTTCTTCTGACATGGCCATTTGGACTGAAATTATATATATATGAAAAAATATTATATCATTTTTAATCAGACTGATTTTTTAGCCAGGGCTTTTACTGAAATCGGTCAAGCGTCATCAAAATGAGTGAAAACCGGCAAATCAATGGATTATAGCAGTTTATAGTTTGTATGTATGAATCACATTTGAAGAATTTGAATTTGAAGCATTTATCTGATGTAAATTATTTAATATATCATTCCAGGTTTAGGTATAGTATTGTTGAATTCCAACAACCTTGATGCAGCGATTAAGGCATTTGACAGTCTCATTGCGAACCGACCCAATGCACATGCTGCTTATTTCCTACGAGGTGTGGCCTACTCAAAGAGAGGACTCAGGGTAGGCAACAACATTTGGATGACTTGCAAAGTTGTCTTTCTTCGTTTGGGGATTTGGCTGGCACCCTCAAAAAATATTTAGCATTATTTTTACTAAAAAAAGGGGAATTTGCAAGTTGGAAGATTTTTTTTAGCAAATTGATGCTTAACGTATCAAAACATAGTAATTACCCAATGTTGTGTCACTAATAAATATTTTTTTTTTTTTTAAATTTGTTCCGCAATTATTTTTTCAATGGTAAAATATTTTGAGATTGTTGAGGGAAATTTAAATCAATATTTTCGGAAAAGTATATTCCATGGCTTGGAATAATGGGGCATTTTATTGACCCCCAAATTCATTGGAAGACGGCCCTTACCTGTATGTATATACACAAAACAAAATATTATTTAACAATTTATGTATACTCTGTCATTGAAATTAGACTTTAGGATGAACAAGCCCAAATTCTTATACTATTGCTTTGCATTACATTTTTGAACAAGCCCTGTAATATGAAATTCAGAATTTGAGCAAGCCCAGCAGACATTTTACCAGTGCAGGGCTTGCGGGCTTGTGTTAATTTTGACCACTGTAGTATACTACAAGTATTTATTTACTTTCTACCCATTTAAAGGCAAACTGAAATCAAAAGTTGTCAGCAAAGCTATGTATAGTGGTCCAAATTTTTTTTGGAAATAATCAAAAGGTATTAATCATTTAGATGTTATCTGCTAAACACACATATGATACGCTGAACAATGATTAATATAGTGTTATTATGTCGCATCTCTTTACATTATATCGTCACAAAATGATTTGTCATATGTAAATTTAAGTATTGCATAGGATTGCAATTTCATATTCGTATTGTTTATCATGGGAAATTTTGCACCAGCCTGACATTTTTGCTTTGTCTTCAAGAGTTATGGCCCTTGACTAAGCAAAAAGGGTAAAAAAAATTGTATAGCTCTTTTAAAAATGGTCAGAAATTCTTGTGTTGCTTGTAGTTCCAGAACTGTGGCACCTTAAACAATGTAACTTCATAGGAATGTAAGTCAGCATAGAAAGTTATGCACTTGTGATTTTTGTGACAGTTCACTTTATCTGGCATTTGACAGAAGTCAAATTATAGCAAAAGCATGAAAGCCCTCACTGGTAAAATGCTTGTGGGCTTGCTCAAATTCTGGGTCTTATACAGCAGGGCCTGTTCAAAAATGTAATACCAAGCAGTACATATGAATTCGGACTTGTTCATCCATGAGACTAATTTTGATGACTGCCTTGACTTTGTAAAAAATGGGACTGAAATATCCTATGTGAGGCTGACAAAAATGATAGCAATAGCAGAATGTTCGTTAGTGATAAAATGCATATGCTCTGACATGTTGTTAATTCAGAAACACAACATTTAAGCTTTCCTGAAGTCTCTGAAATATTTTGAAAAAACTCTTATAAGCATTAGTGTTGAAGTAAATATGAGATAAAATACTATTTTTTAAAACCATTCAGCTGAAACGGCAAAAGTCAAATCAGAGGTTACTGATTGACCAACAGCAAACTCAGTGTAAAAAAAATAGACTTTTTAACTAGACTCTATCTTTGTGTTTACCTTTGTAAATATTATAAACTTATTTTGTGTTCCAGGACCTGGTGAATGCTGGACGAGCTATTGAAGACTTCAGTGAGGTGCTGGATAGGGACAAGAAGTTCATACAGGCGTACGAACGACGGGCCGAGGTATGTATAGGATATATATACTATCTCTGGGCCCGGCAAAAAGGCTTAAGAAAGAGTTGTCTATAAAAGTGATGTGTTTTGTAAAAATTAAGATTGAAAAAGGACAGACTCTTAAAGCTGCACTCTCACAGATTTTCAGTTTTGACATTTTTTTAAAAAGTTGTCCCAGAATCTGCTGATTTGGGCAACAATGCTTTGAATTCAGTTGTATTAGATAATTCAAAATAGAGCAAATCTCAAATGTTTGGAAAAACTGCCGAAAAGTTCATTTTTCTTAAAGCGTTACTTTTTTAGCCATAAAAGATCAATTTTCAAAGTTAAAGGATAAATTGCAGTCTGCTCTTTTGTCAGCAGTCTTATTTTACTGATTTTCAGACAATATGCAAAAATTGGCTCATTAAAAGACAAAAAAATAATAAGTTGTCAAAACAATAAATTTGTGAGTTTGCAGCTTCAATACATTACAAACACCACCTTCCATTCTCTTGAAGTAAAATAAATAAATCTGTATCACATGTTTAAGTACATTGTGTCACAGTACAAAGGCAATATCAAAATGGTTGTTTGCACAATGAGAGCAATGAAAGTAAAAAAAAAATATAAGTGAAGATGAAACAAAAATCGATAAACAGTGATGCAAGTCACTGAAATTTCCTAAAAATATGAAGGCTAAAACTTCTTTCATTTTTTTGCTGAAAAGTCCCCGATATTGACTCAGTGGTCGAAATAAGCACAACGTCTCAAGCCCTATACTGGTCAGCTTTCTAAGCTTGCTTAAATTCTGGGTTTTATACAGCAGCTGCAGGGGTTGTTCAAAAATGTAATGCCAAGCAATAGTATATGAATTCGGACTTGTTCATACAAAAGACTAAATTCAATGACTGTAAACTGGTTTTAATGTTGATTTTAAACTGAAAGTTGTCATCATCGCATGGTCATGTATGCCTTAAGTCTTAATACTATTATTTCAGGCCTACCTGGCGCTTGGTAAATATGGTTTGGCCATAGAAGACCTGTCCCGTGCTATTGACGTCAAGTCCTCCAGTAAACTACTGTTTGCAAGGGGAGTTATCTACCTTCTACTGCAGGTTAGAAAGAAACACAATTGCATATTTTCATTCAATAGTACAGTGATTTGTTTGTGTGTTTTTTCTAGTTAATCAGCTACAAGCAGATATGTCATAAGTCTTTATATACAGAATTATGAGTTGTCTGAGATTAATTTAAAAGAGCTTTGTTTGAGTTTTTACTAATTTTTAATAAGTTTGATTAAATTGGTATTGATTAACCACAGATGAGATATTCTATTTATATCACTTTATTACTTATTTGACGATATACAGCACAAAATATGTAGTTTACTATCCACAACCAAGACAATTTGAACTCCCATAACGCCCCCCACCAAGACAATTGGAACTCCAAAAACACCCCCAGCAAGACATTTTTAATTTATCTCTGTTCCGGCCCCCCATTATGTAAATTAACGGATAACATCGGCAGTTTCGACAACTTTGATGACAATGCAAATCAACAATGCTAAAATAGCAATATCAACATTGATATTTTATTTATTTCGTTTAAATATATTTTATTTATTTGCTGAAATAAAAAGAAAGATATTTAAGTTTTTAATGCGAACACAAAATAACCATTCTATAAACATCGTCTTAAATGCACAGAAAACAGGTGCCCGTTTACTTCCTGACAAATTTAATCAAAGTGAAAGGAAAACTGTCGGATAAAGTACTCGTTGTCAGTGTACAGTACAGTAAGGTTCTATTTTATACCTTTGAATTGCTTTGCCATTTATTTTAAAGAACAATTATAGAAATATTGGCAATATAAACATCGATATATTTTTGTTGTTTCTCCCGAAACTTCAAAGTGAAACTGAAAGTTGAAAAGAGAAAAATGTCATTGCACAATTGCTGGTGGATATTGGATTTGACAAGGATGCATTGGATAACGGAGCTTAAAGTACATGCATAATTTTTTCCATTTAATAAATGATATGTTCAGAAACTAATAAATGATATGTTCAGAAAATATTTTTCTCTTTTTATCACCTTTTTGAAAACTTTATTAGTTACTGAACTTTGGATGACAACACTAATATATGTATGACTATAATTTATTATTGACGCATTGTTCAGATTGGGGAACATTTATTGAAACTGTATGAATGTGCTTGATTAGATGATCAAAATCGTTGTGGAATCGTATTTAAACTTCCAAAAATTATTATGAACAAGTGATACTTTATAATATTTAAGTTTGGGCTAGTGAAATTGGTTTTGGGCTAGTAAAATTTCCTATCTGGTAGCCCGAATGGGCTAGTGGAATCAAATCCGAAATTCGTACACTGGAATTATGAGTTATCTCAGATTAATTTTAAAGGGTTTTGTTTGAGATTTTACTAATTTTTGGTAAGTTTGATCAAGGTTCTATGGAATAACCACAGATGAGATATTCTATTTATAACACTTAATTACTGACTTGATGATAAACAGCACTAAATCAGACATTTCGTTTAAGGTTGGTCTGATGATCCTGTTAATTTTGAATCATTTCAACTAAATTTGTGATAGGTCAAACACCATGCAGCATTTGCCTCCCTTTGCAATACATTACCAATGTTTATAATATATATATTGTGCGATGTTTTGAAATGCTAAAATGACAAAATTTTGTCATGAACATTTGAATGTTTCAAATAATACTTCCAAAGGTTCCAAACAGTAATATTATCCTTTGGAACATGTTATTTAATGAAAAATTCTGAAAAATAAGCCAACAAATTGACCAATTCCCATTACAATTAAGTGCCAAACAATATCAATCAAGCAGGTTTATTAATATATTGGTTAGTATCTTTATATGTGTTTATTCCTTGTTAATGTAAAGTTAGCAACAAAAGGTTTGAAAAAGTAAGTTTTAAAACAGAATTTATCAGACCGGCAATTTTTTTCAGAATGACAAAATATCAGACACTGTTTGAATGGCTTACATTTTTTAAGAACTTTTGCAATGTCTGCTACATACATAAACTGCTACTATAGAGCACGCATATTTTTAACGCTTTAATGACATCATGTCAAAAATTATTACACTTGTTAGATATAATAAATATGTGATGGCATTTCATAAAGGCTATGTCATTTATGATATAAATGTATGACATACATAAAACAGAGTATGATTTAGCCAAAACTGTTTGTAATGGAGTAACTTGTTTATGAAGAATGAAAACAATTATGAATTAAAATGCCATTTCCTACAAAAATAAACCATAAAATAAATACTATTCTCATTTAACCCTTTAGCACATGTATACGAGATAGGCCGACATAGCTCATTAGCAGATGTAAACGCATCTGGCCGACCCTATACACTACTGGATGTATACGCATCTCCCTTATATTTCGATAGGGTCATTTCAATACTACAATTTTGCATCTTTCTTTTAGTTAACAATATCCCGGATGTTTATAAAACTGAAGCTTAACCTTTTGTGTATTGATTTTCCCTTGAAAATATCATCTGCTAAAATTTGAAGGTAATTATTTATACTGCCAAGCGCAGGTGTGAAATCCACTGTGACCTCAAGGCCGAGTACTGTATGGAAAATCCCCAAATGCATTGATGCGTAAATCATTGAATATATTACGTCAGTTTAATTTACCATTAAAATCAATAAAGATTATAATTATTTGTAGATAATATTTTGTGTAACAAACAATAGAAACAATAAGTAGCTGAGAAAATGATTTTCTGCTGAGCTAATTGATGGCCAGCATGGTTCCGTAAAATAGGTCAGGTAAACATATTTGTGCAAGCGTTTAGTATGATTTAGATCTTTTTATTCATATTGGGAAAACATTTATCGGCTTTCTTTTTGTAAACAATTTTATGAGGGGGTAATAAAGTTAAACAGACACTCTGGACTGGATCTCTCAGTTGGATGACACTGGATATTCCTGCCATATTTCTGTGTATAATACACGAGACCATCTATTGTCGGCTTTTTAATCCAGATGGGTCTTTTTTATGATAGGGGTAATAAAATTTAGATAGATCCCAGCATTTTTTTACCCTTTGATTTAATGAAGTTATGACATTTTAAAGAAATGTAACAATTCCATCTTGGAAATGCATTCACAGATGAAATAAAATAATTTTATATTTCATAATTGACATCATTTATTAGATAATTTAATTATCTATAAAAATAATTATCTATAAAAAAATGTATTGACATAAAAAAGATTTGGCCACAATTATTTGGAGTAATATTAAGTTTAAGGTCATACTGCTGTAATAATTTGCTCTTTTTGATTCCCTAAAATTCCTATACCGATAGGGACTGCTTATCAGTAAGTTGGCTATTGACTAGGAGGTGTAATCTGGCCACTTGCCTATGTGCTAAAGGGTTAAGAAACATGAGCATTAAGTTGAAACTTAAAAATTAAGTTAGTGGGTTAAACCTCCGCCACGCATACAAAAAGGTTGGGGTTCAATCCCTGTCAAGGGTTCTTTTTCAAGGCCTCTCTGAAAGGACTTCATTTCTGTTTTTCAAGAGTGATTCAAATAAGCTTTCAGCTATCATCACAATCAAGCTTAAATAAAGTAGTATTAACGAAACAACATATGAAACAATGTATTTGTATTCAGGACTACATGGCAGCTGAAGATGACTTCAAGCGTAACCTGGACAGTGGCGGGGCAGACGAGGTATCGAATCTGTTTTATCTCGGTCTGGCTCAGTACTACCGCGGCAAGGTGCGCAACGCCATTGAGGTGTTCAAAGAAGTGCTTAGCAAGGACCCAGATCACCTGGACGCTTGCACTAGCCTCGCTCAGGCTTTTAGGTTGGTAAAACTTTGCTGAGAATCAGAGAATGGTGATAAAAAATGCTTCAAGAATAGACAGATAAGATTAAAGGATGTCAACTTTTCCATACGGAAACAGTTGAGGGATCCAATAAATTGATTAAATGATAAAAAAAACAGCTATTTCATTTTTTAATTTGTAGAAAAATAAATGTTTAGAAGTAGGATTGGGGCCGAAATTTGATATTCATGAATTATAGATATGGACATTTCACCTATCTGAAATATCCTGTTTGCTTTAAAAATTACTCTTACTGGTCATGAAAATCAATGTGTAAAAAAACATCATTTTGGTAAAATTTCCAATGAGAATTCACATTTTTTAATCCCTCGCTACAGAGTGAGCAGGGGATTATAGGAATGCACTTCGTCTGTCCATCCGACAGTCTGTCTGTCTTTCTGTCTGTCCGTAACATTTCATGTCTGGGCTACAACTTACTAATGCATTGATGGATTACCTTTTAACTTACCATGTTGACTTCATTGAGACAATGTGCAGTGACCTTGTCTGGGTCCGTCCCACATTGATCAAAGTTAATCAAGACATTTGATGGTCAGAGTACACACTTGTGTTCGGGCTATAACTTATGCATTAATTGATTACCATATCTTCTTGTACAAATGTTGTCATCAGTGAGATGATGTGCAGTGACCTTGCCCCTGGACCATACCTCAAAGGTCAAGGTCACATGAGAAATTTAAAGGTCAGAGTATACATGGGTGTGTCCGCGCTATAACATAACATATGCATTGATAGATTACCATATACTTTGGTACAAATGTTGTCCTCATTGAGACGATGTGAAGTGACCTTGACCCAGGTCCATACCTCAAAGGTCCGTGTACACAATCGAAAGAGTTTATTAATTGAAAGTGTTATACTTTGCGCACTCTGCCAAGCATCAGGGCTCTCACTAGGCTGAAAATTTTGGGAGAAGTGAGTCAATTTAGGGAGAAGTGGGGAGACTTTAAGTTTAAATTCACATTAAAATTGATTGCTATAACTATATAAAATGTTCATAAAACAATGTATCATTTTTGGCTCAGCACAAGTGTATTTGTCAATGTAACATAGTTTATCTCCAAAATAGCATCTAAAATGAAACAAAAACAGACAGCTAAGGATTTGAAATAATCAAAATGACCTTATGAATGAACTGTCAATATAGTTGGGGGATGAATCTTGTTTTGGTATGTTCGGGATAGGGTACGAATGTCACATTCAGTTATGCTGTTATTTACTTGTCTCTGGCGAAATAATTTTAAATATGCTGACATTTAAGAACCAAATGACATTTAAATCAGTGTCCTTGATGAAAATTTTACCAATACATAATGGAGGTTGAAAAATTAACTCAGAAAATTGTTCTGACAAAATGGCGATCTCGCAGATTTTTTTGACATCGTAACTGTGACAGAAGAAAATTACTGTAAGTAATCTCTACATAAAGCAAAAAAAAAATTTTTTGTGTTTACAAATCAATTTTTTATCATGAACATTTCACTAAAACCAATAAAATATTTGGTGATACGTCATGTTATTGATTTTCTTAGCGCCTACTTGCCGATGGCCAGAGATGGCTTTGACCGTCTGCTTCAAAAGCAACAATGTTTAAATGTCTTGCATTGTTCGTTCAATACATATATTAATTACTTTTTAACTTCACTCATGCTTGACACGATTTTTCATAATTATGTCACCTTTTCTATCACATTTTAACGAACTTATATCATTTGATCAGGGTCTTCTCAATGTACATTCTGATTGGTTAACTTTCAATAGCTCCGCCTACTGGCGATGTTTTGGTAATTAGCCCAATTATCGGATTAGGAGATTACCTAATTGTATGAATGGCTTATTGTGATGTTTTGACTAATGGGACAGTGGCCAAATACTCGCTGATTAACAGATTTACAATGTGCTAAAATTTTCGGCGAAGT
This sequence comes from Mya arenaria, assembly GCF_026914265.1. Lineage (NCBI taxonomy): Eukaryota > Metazoa > Mollusca > Bivalvia > Myida > Myidae > Mya > Mya arenaria. Next base: position 19,946,216 of record NC_069138.1, read on the forward strand.
CAATGTCGCTTTGATGATACAAATGGGCGAAGTCTGGAAATTTTAGGTGTCCAAGTCGCCCCCTCGGGAGAGCCCTGAGCATTATCATTAGTGCAACAATTTTAATATGACCATAAATAAATAATGGACACAAATGTGATAATATATTTTAAAAACATGTTTCCTCTTCCAAAGCGGTGTTATGATTACCACAGTATATATATGTATCACTTTATCAAAAAAATTAAGGCTTGCTATTTCATTGATGTTATAAGTTAAAGACTCATTTTCCTCTTCTTTTTTCGGCCAAAATAGCCTTGCTAACAATCTGAATAACTTCTTTAAATATCCTTTTATAAGATGTTTATATATATATTCAAAATTGTTCAGGTTACCAATTTAAACAACTTGTATTTCCTATTCATCCCCCCCCCCCCACCCCACCCCACTCTTGACCAGTGGTAGCATAAAATTTTGGTCAGATCCAGAGAAATACAAAATGTTCTTTTATTTTTGCATTGAAACTATAAACAATCAAGTTCTTGCACATGTAATAATAATTAATGCGATTTTTTCCCCTTTATTATATAATTTTGAAAGTCTGGTTAAGGTTGAAGTAATCCATGCATGCTTCACTAAAACTTTGCTATAGTTAAACTTAAAAGCATCAGAATAGTTAAGCACGCTGTCTCTCGGACAGCTCTTGTTAAAAAACATAATAAGTTATCAAGATTTTAGGAAATGTTAGCAGAGTTTTGACATAAGTTTAGCGATTATTAGCTCCACTGGCCGAAGGCCATGGAGCTTATGTCGTCACAGATTGTCCGTCGTGAGTGCGTGCGTGCGTGCGTGCGTGCGTGCGTAAACTTTTACTTTAAACGACATCTCCTCTGAAACTGATAAGCGGATTTTGACAAAACTTCACAGGAATGTTCCTTTGGTGGCCCTTTACCAAAATTGCTCAAATGGTTCCGGTCCATTGCACAATATGGCCGCCAGAGCTAAAAATAGCAAAATCTTTAAACGACATCTCCTCTGAAACGGATAGGCAGATTTTGATGAAACTTGACAGAATTGTTCCTTGGGTGGTCCTTAACCAAAATTGCTCAAATGGTTCCGGTCCGCTGCACAACATGGCTGCCAGGGCAAAAAAATAGAAAAACCTTTAAAGAACATCTTCTCAGAAACCGATGATCAGATTTTGATGAAACTTAACAGAAATGTTCCTTGGATGGTCCTTTATCAAATTTGCTTCAATGGTTTCGGTCCACTGCACAAGATGGCCCCCAGAGGTAAAAATAGAAAAACCTTTAAACGACTTCTCCTCAGAAACCGATGATCGTATTGCAATGAAACTTGACAGAAATGTTACTTGGGTAGTCCTTAACCAAAATAGCCCAAACAGTTCTGGTCTGCTGCACAACATGGGCACCAGAGCTAAGAATAGAAAAAAACGTTAAACTACATCTTCTCAGAAACCGATTATCAGATTTTGATGAAACTTTACATAAATGTTCATCGGGATGCCCTTTAACCAAAATTGCCCAAATGGTTCCGGTCCGCTGCACAACATGGCAGCCAGAGCTAAAAATAGGAAAAACCTTTACACCACTTCTCCTCAGAAACCGATGATCAGATTTTGATGAAACTTGACAGAAATGTTCCTTGGGTGGTCATTAACCAAAATTTGTTAAATGGTTCCAGTCCACTGCACACCATGGCTGCCAGAGCTAAAAAATAAAAAAAACTTTATACGACTTGTCGTCGAAACCGATGACCTTTTTTCGATAAAACTTGACAGAAATGTTTGTTTGGTGCTCCTTTACTCAAATTGCCCAAATCATTTCGGTCCACTGCACAACATGGCAGCCAGAGCTATTAAAGTAATTTTTTTTTTTAAATAACTTCTCCTCAAAAATTGATGATTGTATTTCTATGAAACTTGACGAAAATGTTCGTTAGGTGGTCTTTGCTTGAACCTTTTGGCCAGTGGAGCACAGGCACTGATGTGCCTCTTGTTTTTAAATGTTATTGAATTTTAACTTCTTTTTTCTAATCATTTACTTTTGGAATATAAGCCCGTGATTTAATGATTGCAATATTACTTATAACAATCACAATTTTTAAATGCAGGGAGGTGGGGAATATCCGGATGGCTCGGAGCAAGTTCAACCAATCGCTGTCCTTGAATAGTGATCATGTGATGACCAGACAGTTACGCGGAGATCTGCTCTACCACAGTGGGGAAGCCTCGCTGGCTGTCAATGATTTTGATGTAAGATTTTAGGTTCAGATTTTCTATGTCTCCACCCATGCTAGGCAGTGACAAATTGTTTTTAGGGTCAATGTCCATCTTTCTGTCTTATTTGGGCTTGTCAGGCCTATAACTTGACATTTTAAAAAACTTGTCAATGACATACTATGAGAAGTCGACATGTCACGGGCAATACCCATAGGTGAAAAGTCACGCTCACATAGAAGGTTTTTGTTCCAAATTCATTCTACTTGTGCTTGTCCAGACTTTTCGCATGTAAAAAAATAAAGGAGTACTGTATGGAAAATCCCGAAATTCATTGAAGCGTAAATCATTTAATATATTATGTCAGTTCAATTTACCATTAAAATCAATAAAGATTATAATGATTTGAAGATAATATATTTTGTTTACAAACAATAGAAACAATAAGTAGCTGAGAAAATGATGAGTAAATTTTCCGTCGAGCTGATAGATGTCCAGCATGGTTCCTGTCCTAAAATAGGTTAGGTAAACACATTTGTGCAAGCGTTTGGATGATCTAGATGCATTATTCATACCGGAAAAACATTTATCAGCTTTCTTTTTGTAAACAATTTTATGGGGGGGGGGGTGGGGGGGTAATAAAGTAAAACAGACACCCTGGACTGGATCTCTAAGCTGGATGACACCGGATATTCCTGCCAAATTTCTGTGTATTATACACTAGAACATTAATTGTCAGCTTTTTAATCCAGATGGGTCTTTTTGTGTCTCCTGACTAGGTGACATATAGGGGTTACTTTTGTTGGCGGCGGTGTCGGTGGCGGTTGCTTCCCGTTTTCACTTGTCTGGAGCATATCTCGTATACTATGAGTGGCATGATGACAGCTTGAAATTGCATAAAGAACTGTTACTCTTGCTTCCATATTTTTAGCTCACCTGTCACGTAGTGACAAGGTGAGCTTTTGTGATCACTCTTCGTCCGTCGTCCGTCCGTCCGTTCACAATTGCTTGTGAACACAATAGAGGTCACAATTTTGACCTAATCTTTATGAAACTTGGTCAGACTGATCATCTCTATAAAATCTAGGTCAAGTTCGATATTGGGTCATCTGGGGTCAAAAACTAGGTCACTAGGTCAATTAGTAGAAAAACCTTGTGAACACAATAGAGGTCACAATTTTAGCCTAATCTCAATGCAACTTGGTCAGAATGGTCATCTCTATAAAATCTAGGTCAAGTTCGATATTGGGTCATCCGCGGTCAATAATTAGGTCCCTAGGTCAATTAGTAGAAAAACCTTGTGAACACAATAGAGGTCACAATTTTAGCCTAATCTCAATGCAACTTGGTCAGAATGATCATCTCTATAAAATCTAGGTCAAGTTCGATATTGGGTCATCCGCGGTCAACAACTAGGTCACTAGGTCAATCAGTACAAAAACCTTGTGAACACAATAGAGGTCACAATTTTAGCCTAATCTCAATGCAACTTGGTCAGAATAATCATCTCTATAAAATCTAGGTCAAGTTCGATATTGGGTCATACACAGTCAATAACTAGGTCACTAGGTCAATTATTAGAAAAATCTTGTGAACAAAATAGAGGTCACAATTTTGACCTAATCTTTATGAAACTTGGTCAGACTGATCATCTCTATGAAATCTAGGTCAAGTTCGATATTGGGTCATCTGGGGTCAAAAACTAGGTCAGTAGGTCAATTAGTAGAAATACCTTGTGAACACATTAGAGGTCACAATTTTAGCCTAATCTCAATGCAACTTGGTCAGAATGATCATCTCTATAAAATTTAGGTCAAGTTCGATATTGGGTCATCCGCGGTCAATAACTAGGTCACTAGGTCAATTAGTAGAAAAACCTTGTGAACACAATAGAGGTCACAATTTTAGCCTAATCTCAATGCAAATTGGTCAGAATGATCATCGCTGTAAAATGTAGGTCAAGTTTGATATTGGGTCATTCACGGTCAATAACTAGGTCACTAGGTCAATTAGTACAAAAACCTTGTGAACACAATAGAGGTCACAATTTTAGCCTAATCTCAATGCAACTTGGTAAGAATGATCATCTCTATAAAATCTAGGTCAAGTTCGATATTGGGTCATCCGCGGTCAATAACTAGGTCACTAGGTCAATTAGTACAAAAACCTTGTGAACACAATAGAGGTCACAATTTTAGGCTTATCTTAATGCAACTTGGTCAGAATGATCATCTCTATAAAATCTGGGTCAAGTTCGATATTGGGTCATACGCAGTCAATAACTAGGTCACTAGGTCAATTATTAGAAAAACCTTGTGAACAAAATAGAGGTCACAATTTTAGCCTTATCTTAATGAAACTTGGTCAGAATGATCATCTTAACATAAGCTAGGTCAAGTTCCATATTGGGTCAACCCAGGTCAAAAACTAGGTCACTAGGTCAATTAGTAGAAAACCTTGTGAACACAATAGAGGTCACAATTTTAGCCTAATCTCAATGCAACTTGGTCAGAATGATCATCTCTATGAAATCTAGGTCAAGTTCGATATTGGGTCATCTGGGGTCAAAAACTAGGTCAGTAGGTCAATTAGTAGAAATACCTTGTGAACACATTAGAGGTCACAATTTTAGCCTAATCTCAATGCAACTTGGTCAGAATGATCATCTCTATAAAATTTAGGTCAAGTTCGATATTGGGTCATCCGCGGTCAATAACTAGGTCACTAGGTCAATTAGTAGAAAAACCTTGTGAACACAATAGAGGTCACAATTTTAGCCTAATCTCAATGCAAATTGGTCAGAATGATCAACGCTGTAAAATGCAGGTCAAGTTTGATATTGGGTCATTCACGGTCAATAACTAGGTCACTAGGTCAATTAGTACAAAAACCTTGTGAACACAATAGAGGTCACAATTTTAGCCTAATCTCAATGCAACTTGGTAAGAATGATCATCTCTATAAAATCTAGGTCAAGTTCGATATTGGGTCATCCGCGGTCAATAACTAGGTCACTAGGTCAATTAGTACAAAAACCTTGTGAACACAATAGAGGTCACAATTTTAGGCTTATCTTAATGCAACTTGGTCAGAATGATCATCTCTATAAAATCTGGGTCAAGTTCGATATTGGGTCATACGCAGTCAATAACTAGGTCACTAGGTCAATTATTAGAAAAACCTTGTGAACAAAATAGAGGTCACAATTTTAGCCTTATCTTAATGAAACTTGGTCAGAATGATCATCTTAACATAAGCTAGGTCAAGTTCCATATTGGGTCAACCCAGGTCAACAACTAGGTCACTAGGTCAATTAGTAGAAAAACCTTGTGAACACAATAGAGGTCACAATTTTAGCCTAATCTCAATGCAACTTGGTCAGAATGATCATCTCTATAAAATGTAGGTCAAGTTCGATATTGGGTCATCCGCGGTCAACAACTTGGTCACTTGGTCAATTAGTACAAAAACCTTGTGAACACAATAGAGGTCACAATTTTAGCCTAATCTCAATGCAAGTTCGTCAGAATAATCATCTCTATAAAATCTAGGTCAAGTTCGATATTGGGTCATCCGCAGTCAATAACTAGGTCACTAGGTCAATTATTAGAAAAACCTTGTGAACACAACAGAGGTCACAATTTTGACCTAATCTCAATGCAACTTGGTCAGAATGATCATCTCTATAAAATTTAGGTCAAGTTCGATATTGGGTCATCCGCGGTCAATAACTAGGTCACTAGGTCAATTAGTAGAAAAACCTTGTGAACACAATAGAGGTCACAATTTTAGCCTAATCTCAATGCAACTTGGTCAGAATGATCATCGCTATAAAATGTAGGTCAAGTTTGATATTGGGTCATTCAAGGTCAATAACTAGGTCACTAGGTCAATTAGTACAAAAACCTTGTGAACACAATAGAGGTCACAATTTTAGCCTAATCTCAATGCAACTTGGTCAGAATGATCATCTCTATAAAATCTAGGTCAAGTTCGATATTGGGTCATCTGCGGTCAATAACTAGGTCACTAGGTCAATTAGTACAAAAACCTTGTGAACACAATAGAGGTCACAATTTTAGGCTAATCTTAATGCAACTTGGTCAGAATGATCATCTCTATAAAATCTGGGTCAAGTTCGATATTGGGTCATACTCAGTCAATAACTAGGTCACTAGGTCAATTATTAGAAAAACCTTGTGAACAAAATAGAGGTCACAATTTTAGCCTTATCTTAATGAAACTTGGTCAGAATGATCATCTTAACATAAGCTAGGTCAAGTTCCATATTGGGTCAACCCAGGTCAAAAACTAGGTCACTAGGTCAATTAGTAGAAAAACCTTGTGAACACAATAGAGGTCACAATTTTAGGCTTAACTCAATTCAACTTGGTCAGAATGATCATCTCTAGAAAAATATAGGTCAAGTTCGATATTGGGTCATTCGCGGTCAATAACTAGGTCACTAGGTCAATTAGTATAAAAACCTTGTGAACACAATAGAGGTCACAACTTAAGCCTAATCTAAATGTAACTTGGTCAGAATGATCATCTCTATAAAATCTAGGTCAAGTTCGATATTGGGTCATTTACCGTCAATAACTAGGTGAATAGGTCAATTAGTAGAAAAACCTTGTGAACACAATAGAGGTCACAATTTTAGCCTTATGTTAATGCAACTTGGTCAGAATGATCATCTCTATAAAATCTGGGTCATGTTCGATATTGGGTCATCCGCAGTCAATAACTAGGTCACTAGGTCAGATATTAGAAAAACCTTATGAACACAATAGAGGTCACAATTTTAGCCTAATCTTTATGAAACTTGGTCAGACTGATCATCTTTATAAAATCTAGGTCAAGTTCCACATTGGGTCATCCGCGGTCAATAACTAGGTCACTAGGTCAGATAGTAAAAAAACCTTGTGAACACAATAGAGGTCACAATTTTAGCCTAATCTTAATGAAACTTGGATAGAATGATCATCTTAACATAAGCTAGGTCAAGTTCCATATTGGGTCAACCCAGGTCAAAAACTAGGTCACTAGGTAAATTAGTAGAAAAACCTTGTGAACACAATAGAGGTCACAATTTTAGGCTTATCTCAATTCAACTTGGTCAGAATGATCATCTCTAGAACAATATAGGTCAAGTTCGATATTGGGTCATTCGCGGTCAATAACTAGGTCACTAGGTCAATTAGTAGAAAAACCTTGTGAACACAACAGAGGTCACAACTTAAGCCTAATCTTAATGTTACTTGGTCAGAATGATCATCTCTATAAAATCTAGGTCAAGTTTGATATTGGGTCAATTACCGTCAATAACTAGGTCACTAGGTCAATTAGTAGAAAAACCTTGTGAACACAATAGAGGTCACAATTTTAGCCTAATGTTAATGCAACTTGGTCAGAATGATCATCTCTATAAAATCTGGGTCATGTTCGATATTGGGTCATCCGCGGTCAATAACTAGGTCACTAGGTCAGATATTAGAAAAACCTTATGAACACAATAGAGGTCACAATTTTAGCCTAATCTTAATGCAACTTGGTCAGAATGATCATTTCTATAACATCTAGGTCAAGTTCGACATTGGTCCATCCGCGGTCAATAACTAGGTCACTAGGTCAATTAGTAAAAAAACCTTGTGAACACAATAGAGATCACAATTTTAGCCTAATCTTAATGAAACTTGGACAGAATGATCATCTTAACATATGCTAGGTCAGGTTCGATATTGGGTCAACCCGGGTCAAGTGGCCTCTAGGGGCCATACTTTTCATTGGATCTTTATGATAATAGGTCAGAATGTTCACTTTATTTAGCAAAGCTACAGGTGAGCGATACAGGGCCATCATGGCCCTCTTGTTAGAGTTATTGCCCTTTGTTATTTTTCATGCTTAAAGTTTTGTGTGGGGCATATCTTGTAGAATATAAGAGTTATCGACTTGAAACTTCATATGTAGATAGATCTCATGGAGGGCAAGTGCAGTGCACAAGAACCATAGCTCTTGCTTTCTTACTTTTAGAGTAATTGCACTTTGTTAATTTTCATGCTTTAAGTTTTGTCCGGGGCATATCTTGAAGAATATAAGAGTTATCAACTTGAAACTTCACAGCTAGATAGATCTCATTGAGGGCAAGTGCATTGCACAAGAACCGTAACTATTGCCCCTTTGTTAATTTTCAAGCTTAAATTTTGTCATGGGGATATATCGTAAACTATCAAGAGGTATCAACCTGAAACTTAATAGGTAGATATATCTCATTGAGGGCAAATGCAGTGCACAAGAACCATAATTCTTGCTTCCATATTTTTAGAGTTAAAGCCCTTTGTTAATTTTCCTTGTTAATTTTAGCCGGGCTTAACGTTGTTACCTTCAGTTCAAATGCACCTACACTTGAAAGTAAAATGGCAACATTATTGTCTATAAATGAATAAAATGCCAATCTAACAGCTATAATGTCGACAGTAAATAATTCGTCAGGCTACACATCCGACTTGCGTAGTTCTAATTTATGATGGGGGTAATAAAATTTAAATCAATCCCATTATTCTGTATAAAAGGTGCATTTCTTCTGCGCTAAAAGTGCATTTTTTCTGTGTAAACACCGCATTTTTTTTGCGTTAAAAGCACATTTTTTCTCTCATTTTAAGTGTACTATTGTGGGCAAAAGCGCATTAATGCGTTAAAAGCGCACTTTTACTGCATCAAAAGCGCATTATAATTACTGTGTTAAAAGCACATCTTTTCTGCGATAAAAGCGCATTTTTATCTGCGTTTTAACTGATTTAAAAGCGTATTTATTTTGATGCACTTGAGCGCATTTTTTCTGCATTAAATAAAATTCATTCATTCATTCGTATTCCTGTATTTATTTGTGTATTTATTTTCATAAATATTAACTTTATTACACATAAATATTAACTTTATTACACAAAGATGCTACTTTTTTCACTAAATTAAAAGACACACTTCTAAATAAAACAGATACACTTAAAATGCACTCTCTAATGACTCAATAAAACTAAAAATACACTTTTCAGGCAAAGAAATGCTTTTAATGCAGTCTATGATGTAGGGAAATTTACTTCAACAAAAAATATGCACTTATTGCATAAAAAATACACTTAAAACACATAAAAGTGCACTTCTACAGTAAAAGATGCAGAAAAAATATGCTTGATTTGTAAAAGATGAAGAAAAAATACATTTACAGTCTGTACGAAAGTCATTATCACATTGCAGGACACGAGGTCCTGCAATACAGTCTACATTGCAGGACCGGACCAGTTTTTGCAGGACCAAAATTTTTATGTACATCTTAGTGAAAGTCAGAGCTTCCAACAGGGTCTAAAATCCAAGTCATTATGACTCTTGAGATCTGATTTTCAAGAGTCAATATCAGATCTCCAAGTGTCATTGTTCTTTTTTTCTAAGTACTTGGTCTTTCTTCATAAATTATAGTTCTCATCTGTCATAAGATGGCATTGCAAGGTACATGATTATCCATACGTCCAAAACTGAAATAAAAAACAAACAAATGCAGTGTTTTATTAGGATCAGCTGTATTAATCCACTTTTCATTCTAGAAAAATCTCAACTAAGAGAAAAAAAATTATTATCAATATAACTTAATAGTATACCCGTGCTCCAGTCAGTATTTGAAAAGGGTAGGGTGCTAAGCTATTAAAGGGCACTTTTGATGCGCATTGAATGAGCCCTAATGGGGCATAACTGCAAGGGCCATTGCTCAATTCTTAATGTGTATGTGTAGTTACTACTTTTAATCCTACAGTAATCATAAGTTTGCTATGAACACTTTAGTTGTTATTTTTACTTTAATTAATGTCAAAATTATGTATATTTTGTATACTTTAATTTTTGAAATTTTGCTCTGTCAAACAGAAGGGTGGAAAAGTACAGCAGGGTGCCACACCCTGCTATATAGGCCTAGCTGGAGCACTGGACTATACCTTGTTGTCTTATTTCCTGCTCTTAGGTGGTTAAAACATTCCCAGGGTCAAAACATGGAAAATTATGTTCTGACACTTGTGAACGTATTATTTATTTAATGCATGTTCAGTGAAAACAGGAATTATGCATGTAACCCTATGCATCAGAATCCTACATGCAACAGCGATTGTTGAGTTGCACCGACATCTCTCATTTCTATTTCCAGTTTCACTTTCATGTTTTTCATTTTGCCTGGAAGCAAACAAAACATTCAACATTCCTATTGTCACTATTGCAACATCGTTTTTATTTTTTAATAAATGGTATAACAATAAAATAATAATAAATCTATAATATTACAGAACTTTACTGTACACTGAAAACGTTTAACGTGTTCTTCTTTCACTTTAATTAAAATTGACAGAAGGTAAGCATGCACCTGTTTCCCGTGCTTTTTAGACCATGTGCAGGGTTGTCAATAAGTTTTTGTTGAAGCGACTGAAACAGAAAAGTAGGCGGCTTCATTTCCTGCATTCTGGGGCATTTACCCTTTACCTCATAGATACGCAATTTTACTTATCTATCCATAGCTTCATACATACCGAGATCCACGATCGATAGCTTCATAGATATTTAATTTTAAGTACTTGTCATTTATTTTCATATCTGTTGCTTGTTTATTTGCTATAAATTTATTTCCATGAAGTATTAGCATCGATAAATACAATGCACTAAAAAACAACATTATGTTACTATTTTAAGAATTTTGGAAAATCGCGAAATGAGGTCATTTGTATCAAAGATGTGTAAAACGTAGACTGCGCAGGTTTGTGGGCATTCCTGTCTCGTTTTCCTCGTGGAAACAATTCTGCAAGTTATAATTAACTACCAATAATACAACTATATTTAATTGATCACGAGCCTGACGTCACAGGTCATGGTTCAGAATCGTGTCAATATGTCGGCAATGTTGAATAAACAAATACGCCGAATCGTTAGATAATGATTCCGAAATCGGAAATTTTAAAACCAGTCAAGGCGATGCTCTAAATTTCGAAAAGAGATGTTATAGGCAAAAAGGGCCGTTTTTAGCGGTAAGGAACATTTATTACCAAAGAAACTCGCCAGCATTTTTTTTTTCTTCCGAATTTGACAACCCTGCATGTGCTACGAAAAATGTTTATTATTTTCTGTTAAACATTAAAAACTAATACAAATATATATATTATTTAAATTGAAATAGACATGGTAAAAATATATATATATATTTAAGCATTGTTGTTTTTTAAACCATCCTACTAAGCGAAAAAAACGAAGGTATCCGTTAATTTGCATAATGGGCGGAGTTAACACGTCATTGAGTTTGAGTGCTGCTAATTGACATGGAAACCGTTCAGATTCCAGATCGATAATCAGTTGTCACTTCGGGTGTTAATTGCTCTTGACTTAAAAGGCATTTAGATCATGCCTTGCGGCTCCTTTCAAATGATTAATATTACACATTTATGATGCATCATTTTCGGGTCATTTACGATTCCTGTGCGTCAAAACCCGGGGAGCTTGGGTCGATACACGCCCTGATTAAGTTGGTTTGATCAAGTAAACATAGGTTAGTTAATAAAATTCCCATGATACACGATTAACACATATTTATTTAATCATTTTGCCCCACAAATTATTGCCGGACACGCGGGTCTACAAAATAGCTGTGATTGTCGGAGCCGAGGTCCGACCAACTTTCGTACAGACTGCATTTATTTATAAAAGAGGCAGAAAAAGTGTGCTTATTTATAAAAGATGCAGTTACAACGCGCTTTCAACAGCATTTTAAGTGTACTTTGGTTAAAAAACATATTATTTTTTGAGAAGGGAAATGATAATTATTGCCATTGCTTCATTCCTGTGTTTAGGTTCATCCATTTAATCCACATAGAAAGAGCTGCCCACATGAATGTATTTTTTAGTTTCATTTTAATCATTTGAAAATAAGTTCTTATTTTGAAAAAATATGTAAATGTGTCGAAGTTTTTTTTGTTAATAAAAGCAAACAATATTTGAAAAATAGATTTTATCTTGAACTATTTAATCTTGTTTCTTACAAAAAATAAAACATACATACAAAAGTTTCACATACATGTACATAAGTGGCTGAATAACTGTCAATAGAAAATGAGACAATATGTTAAAACGGTAGAATATAGATTTTATGTGAAAACTGATGTAGTATTCTGGCTGCATACAATATGCATTGTCTCTGTCTTATGATAGACTGTAGCACATCCAAGCCAGGTCAAGCCAGTTCCAGTTCTGAAGTTCTAAAGTTCATAGCAGTGACCCAGCATTTTCAAGTTTGTGTCAATATGGATATCAGTTAGATAAAAACTGATGTAGTATCCTGGCTGCATGCCAGATGGAGACATTGTCTCTGTCATAGTTGTCCAATGATCTGCCGTAGCACATCCAAGCCAGGTCAAGTCTGTTCTGAAGTTCAAAGCAGTGGCCCAGCATGTTGAAGGCTGTGTCAATATGACCATGTATCGTCTGCATTGTGTACTCATGTAGGTTATGTAGTGCTGTTAGTGCTCTCCTTGGCTGGTGTAGCTCCCTGTAGGTGAGATGTTGTAGGTAGTACAGGAATGGGATGCAGTCAACGACAACATTGTTTTTCCACTCTTCACCACCTAGCCTGTCTTTACCTTCAATACTTCTGAGCATTTCATAAGTAAGATGTTGTGGGATGCAGTTGATTTCTTCTCTTGTGAAGTTTATACACAACATTGTGTGTTTCTGTATTACTTCATTGGTTGACAAGGTGATCAACTTGTTACTAAACTTAGTGCTTCCTTTCACACATTTCCTTCCTCTATGTCCACAACACTGCCACACATCAGGTCCCATCAGGCCTTCACAGTAAATCAGCACTTCTGCAGCTTCCTCATACTGTCCCCTGCAGAACAACATGGAGGCAAACTTCAACCTACTGGATGCAAGGTCAGAGTGTAGTGATAGTTGGTACCAGTGGAAGATATCCTGTGTGACTGGTTGACCCAGGTAGATGCACCTTGAGGCCAGGATCGAGGCAAGGGTACTGAATAGAAATGGGATCAGCAGAGAAACTACTTCCTGTTCAAGGTCACTGATGGAATCAAACATACTCTCTGGAACAAACAGGTGGTATACACTGTCATCTACTGAACAATTAGTAGAAAAGCATGATGTTATGACTTGTATTTCTCGATGCAGTAGTTCCTGTAGAACAGCACCACAGGTCTCCATTCTTGTGCTCACATTCAGACATGGTATGTTTTCAAGACTTGAGCACTGTAGCAATCTTAAGTCAATATTGTCCATATCAGTAGAATATAGATGCTGCAGTTTTGTGTTTATGAGATCGGAAATGATGCTGCTTAGTTTTGGAAGCTCCCAACTGTGTAACTTTCCCATAAACAGATTGACCCCAGATATTGTAAAGTGGGGACAGTGCTTTTGTTTCAACCATCTTTTTAGTGTTGACAAAAGCAAACAAACACATTTCACAATGTTGTCTTCCCTCCATATTTCTGTAGGATAGTTTTCTATTGTAAACATCATTGCAGTTTTGATATGAAACGTGCTGAATCTGTCTTGAAAAACTGGTTTAAAATACGTTTTTCGCAATATTTTGGTAAGGGTATATACTTTCACTTGAACTGTGTTAAAATCAAACATTAAAAACCGTTCCATCAATGAAGTTGAAAACCTCCACTGCCAATTTGAATATGGGTAATTAGTTAACTTTGAAGGCACCATAAATGCTGTAGATTTACACTTTGATTGCTTAGTTGGGCTCTCAGTGTATCCCTGTGGCACTAGGAAGACTCCAGTCTGTCTGGCCCTTGCCAGTGTGTCCGGTCGGGGCCAGTGTCCAGGGCGTGGCCTGTTGAACATGAACTGACATTCCAATGGTAACTGGTCACAATGGCCTGCTTGGACATTGTCAAATTTTTCATCATGTGTCATTGATGGACCATGTCTAAATATTTCACCAGATTCACTTATTCTCAGGTAAAATTCCTGAAATTTAACCCTTGTATTAGTCAGTATAACTCTCCCTTCTCGATCCAGCACTTCATCAGGACCCACCGTTTGTACTTCTGGTAGTGGTAAATCACCTCTCAGTCTCTGCAAGTAGCAATGCTGAGGAGGAGTGAGCTCATTCCTTAACACCAGAAGGTTTGGCTTTCCGTTCTGCCACTCACTCCAGCCTAAGGCCACATGTACAGTATTATCAAGTTTCAATTGGTCAGTATCAGATTCCATCCCAGGTGTTGTTGTGGCCTCACTCTGACTACCAAATATGTAATAAGTGTAATTGATATCTCTCAACAAGCAATAATCATTAGTCATAGTCTCAATCCTCAGCTTACTTCTCCTCCTTCTGGCAATCATCCATCTGTTGACCCCGATATCCCCCATCACCTGGGACAATCGCAAGGAAAATAGTCTTTCACTCTCCCTATCACTATCCATAGCTTGGTTTAAAAAAAAGATTTACAGGCAATCAAATATCTAAGTCTATGCTGCTGAAGAGGTATTTTCCTTTTATATATTTAATAACCACGATTATCACTTCAAACAATTCAAAATACAAGTTTTAACAGCACGTATTTAACTTCCTATCTGATCTATGAGCTGTTTGTGATTGTAAGAATGTTTATGTTGAACAAGATTATATCTGCTCTTCAAATGATTTATAGTTCAGTGGTATATTGATCTGGGTTTTTAATGGGAAATCCCCATTAAAGTTTTGTTGATATATTTGAACTGGATGTAGTCAGTTAGTATCTCCTCTGCCTTATTTGGCAAGCTCAGAAGATCAATTCCCTCGATTGTGAATGTAGGGTGTCAGATAATGATTATCTATGCACTGACCTTATGTAATCACAGATGAACTGTACATCTAAAATATTCAATGTTTATATTTAATAACACAAAATTTATCAGGAATGATTCAAATAATGCTAATTATAACACTTTGAAGACAGGTGTATCTAGTAAAGATATGGTTGGTTTGAATGGCAACAGTGGCACTTATTTTATTGACATCACAAATATGTCAAAAAATACTACTGCAAAAAACATAATTTGATGAAACATTTTATGAGAAAAAAGAGGTATTCAAAAGATTTTGCGTTTGTCAAAATATGAAAGCATTTTAAGGAATATGCGTTTATGTAAAGGTGTATAACAGGAATGTAAATATAGTTATATGTAGGTCCTGGAGAAAGGCATTTGTGGCTACATGAAGACTCTATCCCTCTGTATTCGTACATGTACTTCTGTTACATGTCCGTTTTTCTTTTCTTTTCTTTTCCCGCAGAAATGCCTGGAGGAGGAACCGGGTAGTGTTCGGTGTGGCTACATGAAAGCCATCTCCCACTGTAATTCAATGGTGTATATAACCCTTATATGTGTACAGGCTTTCAAGTGGGCCCTTCTTTTCCTACTTTTCCCTACTTTTTGGTAAAAATAGTTAAAGAAATAATAGAAAAGTTTTAACTAAATGTATTGATTGAGTTAATCTAAATCTTGGTTTTGATAAGAAGCCATTTCTAGATTTTTTGTAGGATTAGTTTGATACAGTAGGTCTCCAGTGCTGCAAGAGGATGATGAGAATGAGTGGTGCATGTTGACAAGTCTGAGACACCATTTCTAGGTTTATTTCCACATCCTGTGGCTGAATCCCTGTTGAAGCACTGGTTTCTTAACCTGCCCATACATGCCATATTTCAAAGAGGCTTGCCAGGGAATTTAGGTCTGAATTCTAGAGGATTTTGATATTACACCAGGGGATTTTTTCACAGCAAAATTTAGCGCAAGATTTACATTTATGATATAAGAATAAATTCAGAAACGCACTCTAATTATATTATTTTTGGACTACATGTAAGTCATCATGGTCCTTCATGGATTTCACACTCATAATATTATGGATGCTTTACACTGTCACCCTTGAGCTAGTTTTTAAAAATAATAATAAAAAAAATAAAAATTCTTAGGGATATGGATCCCCCGGCGGGGGGCCATGGGATGGGTCGGAATTCACGGATTTTTTCCACTGACGGGGATATAGCATTTATGCCTGCCCCTGAAAGGCATTTAGAAGGAGATTTAGTCCCCCGATGTAAAAAGGTTTTAAGTTGAAATGCCTTGCTACAATTTGGCTTGTTTGAGTGTAGCCAATATTTAACCAGCTTTTCACATAGTGAAACCTGGTTTTAGAATGGCGAACGTCGTTGTTTGGGCGGGCGGCTTCAAACTCACCTATGAAACTGAATAACTTTAGTAAGGGTTGACATATCTTGACCAAACTTGCTCTATAGAAAGAGTTTATAGGTACCTTTAATGGGATTGCGTTTTGGTCCCTAGGGTCGAGGTCAAGGTCACTGTTACTAAAAATAGAAAAACAGTTGAAACTGAATAACTTTAGTTAGGGATGACATATCTTGACTAAACTTAGTCAATAGGGAGAGTTTATGGAGACCTTTCATGGGATTGCATTTGGGGTCCCTAGGGTCGAGGTCAAGGTCACTGTTACTAAAAATAGAAAAACAGTTGAAACTGAATAACTTTAGTTAGGGATGACATATCTTGACTAAACTTAGTCAATAGGAAGAGTTTATGGAGATCTTTTATGGGATTGTGTTTGGGGTCCCTAGGGTCGAGGTCAAGGTCACTGTTACTAAAAATAGAAAAACAGTTGAAACTGAATAACTTTAGTAAGGGATGACATATATTGACTAAACTTGGTCTATAGGAAGAGTTTATGGAGACCTTTCATGGGATTGCGTTTGGGGTCCCTAGGGTCGAGGTCAAGGTCACTGTTACTAAAAATAGAAAAACAGTTGAAACTGAATAACTTTAGTTAGGGATGACATATCTTGACTAAACTTGGTCTATAGAAAGAGGTTAGGGAGACCTTTCATGGGATTGCGTTTGGGGTCCCTAGGGTCAAGGTCAAGGTCACTGTTACTAAAAATAGAAAAATGCTTGAAACTGAATAACTTTAGTTAGGGATGACATATCTTGACTAAACTTGGTCTATAGAAAGAGTTTATAGGTACCTTTCATAGGATTGCGTTTGGGGTCCCATGGGTCAAGGTCAAGGTTTCTGTTACTAAAAATAGAAAAAAAACAATTGAAACTGAATAACTTTAGTTAGGGATGACATATCTTGACTAAACTTGGTCTATAGGAAGAGTTTATGGAGACCTTTCATAGGATTGCGATTGGGATCCCTAGAGTCAAGGTTAGGGTCACTGTTACTAAAAATAGAAAAACGGTTGAAACTGAATAACTTTAGTTAGGGATGACATATCTTGACTAAACTTGGTCAATAAAAAGTGTTTATGGAGACCTTTCATGGGATTGCGTTTGGGGTCCCTAGGGTCGAGGTCAAGGTCACTATTACTAAAAATAGAAAAACAGTTGAAACTGAATAACTTTAGTTAGGGTTGTCATATCTTGACCAAACTTGGTCAATAGGAAGAGTTTATGGATACCTTTCATGGGATTGCGTTTGGGGTGCCTAGGGTCAATGTCAAGGTCACTGTTACTAAAAATTGAAAAACAGACACAGGCTGAAGTTCATCTGTCAATCATTAAAAACCTGGTTTCATCGCATTGCGGCGTTTCTTGTTCTTGTATTAATCTTTGTTTCTTTTTGTGAAACTTGGTGGACTCAGTTGAGTCAATTTTTAAGCCTTTTTGTGAAAAATGGGCCAGGTATTGGCCAATATGCCCATTGTCAATAAAGCAATTCTAACTGCCCTTTCTGATAACTTATTCATCTGCCCCTGAAGGAGAAAAGTTAACTCATATTTCAAATGTCCTGCTTTACTTTTTGCTTGTTTGGTTGTAGCCCATGTTTCTTACATGGTTATTGAAAAGCCAATATAACCTTTAGAAACACAGAATTATACAAAAAATGGCAACACCCAACCAAACCGAAATTGAATTATGGCATTTGAAAGTTAACTTTTCTTCTTCCGGGGAGTAAATCTCATGGTTGAAGTGCATTCAGGGGCAGATGAATGAGTTATTGGAAAGGACAATTGGTTGAGTAGTCATTTGTTCGCATCAATAAAGGTTGGTAAAGAGCCCTACTATCCTTACTTTTTGCTCTTAATATCCCTATTTTTCCCTACTTTTTCCAAAAAATCGTCCTACTTTTATCCCTACCTTTTGGTTATCGGTCACTTTAAAGCCTGTGTGTATATTTCTCCCCACTGATATGCCTAGAGGAGGAACCAGGTAGTGTTCGGTGTGGCTGCATAAAGGCTCTCTCCCACTGTAATTGTTGTGTATAACTCATATGTGAATATTTCTCCCCACAGAAATGCCTTGAGGAGGAACCAGGTAGTGTTCAGTGTGGCTACATGAAGGCTCTCTCCCACTGTAATTGTTGTGTATAACTCATATATATATATATATATATATGTAAGTTTCTCCCCACAGAAATGCCTGGTGGAGGAAATGGGTAGTGTTCAGTGTGGCTACATCAAGGCTCACTTCCATTGTTATTGATTTGTATAATTCATATATGTGTATGCGTATATTTCTCCTCACAGAAATGCCTGGAAGAGGAACCGGGCAGTGTTCGGTGTGGCTACATGAAGGCTCTCTCCCACACAGCCTCAGGAAATTTTTACCATGCTGTCAAGGCAGCAACCAAGGTAAAATGGGGTTATCATTACTGAGTTTTGATCAGGGAGGTTTTATTTGACTGATTGGATTTTTGCAGATTAGGATTTCACTGGGCACTAGCTGTGTGAAATCAAACTCTTGGATGATCTTCCAGAGAATACAACATTCAGGAGCAAAATGCAGTACTAATAATCCTTTTTATTATTTACATAACTGGTTAAATCACTTTAAAGACTCATGTTTTCATAATAAATGTCATTTTAATGAAGCAATTTATGTTTAATGAAGTTATTTTAACATCATGCAATGATACTTGTTATGACATGACAAAGAAGGGTGGATAATGCCTTATCACACTGGTGTGAAGTACAGACTATTGTATTTTGCGATATGTATTAACTGTGGACTTATGATGGGTATACTAGAATTCTTTTACATGGTTACTCATAAAAGTTTTGAATAAACAGCAATTATTTTGTAAATGTTTCTCAACCTTGTTAGCTTGCTTGTTGTTTTTTGAAAGAAACTATTTGGAGGTATTGTGAAAACCTTAGAGGTAAAGTGATAGCCTTAAAGGTATTGTGATAGGCTTTGAGGGATTGTGATAACTTTTGAGTTAGTGTGTTAATCTTTGAGGTATTTGATAGCCAAAGAGGTATTGTGAAAGCTTGAGAGGTATTGTGATAGCCTTAGTGGTAATTTGAAAGCTGTATAGGTATTAACTTAGGTGATAACCTTTGAGGTAGTGTGATTGACTTTGGGGTATTTGATAGTGATAGAGGTATTGTGAAAGCTTTTGAGGTATTGTGATAACCTTAGAAGTATTTTGATAGCTTTTGATGTATTGTGATAGGCTTTGAGATATTGTGATAACCTTAGAAGTATTTTGGTAGCTTTCAAGGTTTTGTGATAGCCTTCTAGGTATTGTGATAGCCTTAGAGGTAATGTGATAGCCTTAGAGGCATTGTGATATGCTTTGATGTATTGTGATTGGCTTTGAGGTATTGTGATAGCCTTAGAGGTATTTTAATAGCCTTAGAGGTATTGTGATAGCTTTTGGGATATTGTGATAGCCTTAGAGGTATTTTGCTAACAATGAGGTATTGTGATAGCCTTTGATGTATTTAAATAGCTTTTGAGATATTGTGATAATTTTTGAGGTATTGTGATAACCTTAGAGGTATTGTGATAGCTTTTGGGATATTGTGATAACTTTTGAGATATTGTGATAACTTTTGAGGTATTGTGATAACATTAGAGGTATTTTGATAGCTTTTGAGATAGTGTGATAACTTTTGAGGTATTGTGATAACTTTGAGGTATTGTGATAACCTTAGAGGTATTGTGATAGCTTTTGAGATATTGTGATAGCTTTTGAGATATTGTGATAACCTTAGAGGTATTGTGATAGCTTTTGAGATATTGTGATAACTTTTGAGATATTGTGATAACTTTTGAGGTATTGTGATAACCTTAGAGGTATTGTGATAGCTTTTGAGATAGTGTGATAACTTTTGAGATATTGTGATAACTTTGAGGTATTGTGATAACCTTAGAGGTATTGTGATAGCTTTTGAGATATTGTGATAGTTTTTGAGATATTGTGATAACCTTAGAGGTATTGTGATAGCTTTTGAGATATTGTGGTAGCTTTTGAGATATTGTGATAACTTTTGAGGTATTGTGATAACCTTAGAGGTATTGTGATAGCTTTTGAGATATTGTGGTAACTTTTGAGGTATTGTAATAACCTTTGAGGTAGTGTGATGGCAGGGGTATTTGATAGTCATAGAGGTAATGTGAAAGCTGAAGAGGTATTGTGGTAGCTTAAGACTTTTGTGATAGCTTTGAGGTAATGTGATAGGCTTTAGAGTTGTTGTGACAGTCTTAGACGTATTGTGATAAACTTGGAGGTATTGTGGTGGCATCAATTTGCAAAGTCTTTAACCCTGGCTGTAGCAGAAACAATGATATGTATAATATGTAACATGTTGCATGTGTTGCAAGACTATGAGAAGAATATTTAATCAGTTATGCATATTTTAACTTAAAAAACAACAGCAAATAAATGTTGGTGTTTGCTCAGCCTCTGTATTGATTTTGTTGTAAAAAATCTATTTTGTAATTAAAAAATAAGTATGATTATGTTTTTCCACTACAGGTTATGGTTCAACACACGACCGTCCTGAAAGCCAGTCCAGAGTTTTTAAGAGCACATTATTTAAGAGGTGGGACACAGTATAGAATGTTTGAACTGTTTTTCTTTACCATTTATACATCAGGATTATTTAGTTGAATTACTTCAGTGCATGCTTGTTATAGTATTTTATAAATCAAATTTTGTGTTCATAATGTTTTGTTACATGTCTTTTGGGATTGTGTCTGAGAACATAGTTACAGGGGATTTTATACAAAAGGAATCATAATTACATTACTGTGAAATCATTAATGTTCGTGGGCATGAAATTTCGTGGTTTGCCGAAATAAAACAATTTCGTGGGTACTATAATTCGTGGATTTTCAATTTTGAAAAAAAAAAATCGAAGATGCGATCGTCCTAGATCGTCTGCATAATATCCACGCGCTGGCCCGTGATTTCCGTCTTCTACGTCTCACGGTTTATGACACTCGCTAATGTGGTAGGACATGGCAATTAGTGCACATACCCATGTCAATTATCGATATAATTGGGAATAAAGGCCATAAAAGAAGATGTACCCTGATCATAAATAGAGATAGGGGAAGCCATTGAATGCCAATTAAGAATTTTGCAAACTGTGAAAACACCGAAAAGGTGCGTATATTTTAGTAAACAATCCCATAAGATAGCTGTTGTAAACAAGTTCAATCACTTTCTTTAAAGTTTTACACGTGAAATATTAACTGTCTTTAAGTTTAATTTAAGGGTCTTGAAAACATCATACGTCTTACGTTTAATCAACATGGCACTTAGAGCATGGTTAAAAACGGGTACAGTTGAGACTCGGGCTCCATCGTTACCTGGGTTGCCGAACCCATCAGAGGCAACCACAGAGCAAGAGGCTGTTACAACGCAGGTAGCAAATAACGCCGTCGAGAAGGTCCAGGGCAAACGGAAAAGGGAGTACAGCAGCTACGACGAGGAAACCCGCGCCAGGATCGCCCGTTACGCTGTAGACAATGGGGTGGCCAAGGCAGCGCGGCGCTTCACTTCCGACCTTAACCGGAAGGTCAGTGAGACAACCGTTCGCAGCATGCGTGACCGTTATGTCAAGCTGAAGAAGACCCTGGGAAAAGAACCGACCGTCCTTGCGCACTCACCACGGGGCCCCCCACCTTGTTGTGACAGTATGACGAGACGGTCCAGAGCTACATCCGCCGCGTGCGCGTTAGCGGTGGCGTCGTCAACATCCGGACGGTCAGGGCAGCAGCCGAGGGCATCATGAAAAAGTACGCGCGTCACAAACTTCGACAGTTTGGCGGGCACGTAGCTGTCGAGAAGTCCCTGGCTAGGTCAATCCTGAGACGTATGGGGTTTGTGAAACGAAAGGGCACCAAGGCAACGAAGACGCTCCCGGCAGACTTCGAGGACATCAAGGACACCTTCGTTTCCAAGGTCCAGGGCATGATCCAGGAGCACCATATTCCTGACTCATTGGTACTCAATTTTGACCAGACAGGATGCAACATGGTTCCGGGAGGCGAGTGGACAATGGAGGAAAGGGGGTCGGCCCAGGTCACCATCGCCGGACTGGATGACAAGCGGCAGATGATGGCCCTTCTCACAGTTACGAAGAGCGGGAGGATGCTCCCGCCGCAACTGATCTACGCGGGAAAGACTGACCGCTGTCTCCCGAAGGGTGTGGTCTTCCCGGAGGGTTGGGATCTTACCTGCACAGAGTCGCATTGGAGCAATGAGGGTTCAATGGTGCGTTTCGCTGAAAAGATCCTGCTTCCATACATCAACGGTGTGCGTGAGTCGTTGCCACTCGCACAGTGTAACCAACAGGCGTTGGTTATTTTTAACCGCTAGACCTGACAGTGAATTTTGAATACAAAGAGAACATCAAAAGCTGCTTCCATGAGTGGTATTCATCACAGGTCGTATCCCTCCTTGACGATGACGCCAACGACATGACGGCTGTCACCCAGGTCAACATGAAGACTTCAAACATGAAGCCACTTCATGCCGAATGGATCATCGCCACCCATTCAAAGATGGAGGATCGCCGTGAACTAATCCAGGCTGGATTCAGGAAGGCAGGACTTTTGTAGGATTACTTACACTCAGGGTGCATTATGTGCTGCTGATTTAATGTGCTATCGTTGAATGTACTATTATTTATATTGTATGACATGTTGTTACTGTATACTAGTATATAGTTTAGTTCACTGTAAATATCATACCTTTTCAATACTAATATTTATTAAATACTAATATTTATTCACACGTTTTTGTTTAATAAATATATTGAACATATTGTTTTGTACGTTGTCACGTTCGGCGCTTAGTAACCTTCAATGTACTAGTAATCGATTAATAATGTCATTAAATAAAAAAATCGAGTATGGACACTCATCACGCACATCTTGTAAACCTGGAGATTTTCATTAACAGCACACGTTTAAACACGTGCTTATAACTGTCATTTGCTGCATAAAACACATTTAATTGATTTGGTTGATTATTTGTTAAAGGCAGTTATAATGTATTAACAGAATAATGATCGTAAGTTATACAGTGAGACAGGTTTTAACACTGTATACTGCGACCTCTGTAAAGAATATACTAGAGTATGTTCGTAACAAGGCAATTGAAAAAGTGAATAAAGGGTTTATATTTCGTGGGATCTTGAATTCGTGGATCACCCAACCCACGAAAACCACGAACATTAATGCCCCACGAACATTAATGATTTCACAGTATCATATATAATTCAGGTGTGTTGAAGTTATTCAAGTTAAACAATAGACTGAGATAATGAGATAAGTCAATCAGTAGGCTGATATATTTGTACAATAGTTAAAAAGAATATGATACACGTCACCGATGTTTCAGGTCATGGGAATATTCTAATTATTCAATTCAACAAGAGCCATGTTTCAAACTGCATTCTTTTGATGTATTCAACTATAGCAAAAACACATAAACAATAGTGCTGTAATGATGTTTAAAGATACAACATGAATATAGTTTAGAGGGTTTAAATATTCAGCTACCATCAAGATGAATTCAATTATATACATTTTCAGAAGTCTATATTAAATTCAAATTTTAAATAACATAAGTTATCTTAAATAACCGTAAAAAGGCGTATTAAACTTTAAACCCAATGATAAAAGACTGCTGACAAAATATCAAATCGTAGATTTTCATATTTCCATTTGAAAATTAATGTTTTATAGCTTAAAGCTTAAACCGTTAGTAAACCGTTACTAACGGTTTAAGAAATATGCATAAAACATCAATTTTTTAAATTAAATATTAAAACTTGCAATCTCATTTTTTGTCAGCAGTCTTATATAACTGGTTTCCATGGATTGTTGCAAAAATTGGCTCGTTCCAAGACAAAAAATAAAAAAGTTGTCAAAACGTTCAATCTGTGAGAGTGCAGCTTTAATACAAAATACTGAACAAATCATTATCTCCTGAATCATGACATATTATCAAAGAAAGAGCTATTATTATATATAAGTGTATGTGCATATGCATTTTTATACGCCCGAAGGGTCGTATTATGTTATGGCCTCCATCGTCTGTCCGTCTGTCTGTCCGTCTGTCCGTCCGTTAGCAATTCCGTGTCCGGGCCATAACTTGGTAACTAATAAAGCGATTTTCAAATAACTTTATACCAATCATCACTACATTAAAAGGATGTGTCGCGCGCAATTTCCAGGTCCATACCTCAAAGACTAGAATCACCATGGGGGTGCGTTAGCAAATCCGTGTCCAGGCCACAACTTGGTCACTAATAAAGTCATTTTCAAATAACTTTATACAAAGCATCATTACATTAAAAGGATGTGTCGCGCGCAATTTCCAGGTCCATACCTCAAACACTAGAATCACCATGGGGGGGGGACGTTAGCAATTCCATGTCCAGGCCATAACTGGGTTACTACTAAAGCAATTTTCAAATAACTTTATTGAAATCATCTCTACATTAAAAGGATTTGTCAAGCATGCTTTTCAGGTCCGTACCTCAAAGGCTAATTTCACTGGGGGGCGTTAGCAATTCCGTGTCCGGGCCATAACTTGGTAACAAATAAAGCGATTTTCAAATAACTTTTCAAAGCATCATTATATTAAAAGGATGTGTCGCGCCCAATTTCCAGGTCCATACCTCAAACACTAGAATCACCATGGGGGGGACGTTAGCAATTCCATGTCCAGGCCATAACTGGGTTACTACTAAAGCAATTTTCAAATAACTTTATACAAATCATCTCTACATTATTAGGATTTGTCAAGCATGCTTTCCAGGTCCGTACCTCAAAGGCTAATTTCACTGGGGGGCAATTCCGTTAGCAATTCCGTGTCCAGGCCACAACTTTATGTTACTACTAATAAAGGAATTTTTAGAAAACGTGTCCTAGCCACAACTTTGTAACCAATAAAGCAATTTTTAGATAACTTTATACAAATTATTGCTACATTAAAAGGATGTGTTGTGAGCACTTTCCAAGTCCTGATACTTTTAAACTTGTATTCTCAGATTTTCTAAGGAAGTTTCAGATATTCTATTTCGAAATGCGAAGCTTTGGTTACAGTGTTCAATATTGGAAGTTTAAGCCTTTGTTGTAAACACTTCACACCTAGTAAGCAGTATACTAGCATAACCTAAATGTTTATTAAAGACCTCAAGCTGAATCTTCTTCGGGCGTATAATGCTCCGTTTCGCGGTGCTCTTGTTCATTATATATACAGAATGAATAGAAATTTTAAAAATTAATACATGTAATTAAAAGTTAAACATCATCAACATTGTTGTTTTGAATATTAGTAGAGTCATTTCCAGGTCAAGGCAACCTACCATTGAAGTTTCAGGCTCTAAAATCCTTTGAATATTAATAAATTAAAAAATATATATTGATTTATGAATCCAACATATTAAATCTACAAAATCCTTTTTTTTATAAAACTATTTTGAATTGTATCTTCATTGATGTTTCTTTTCATCTCTAAAACCTCTGTAAAATATTTTTCAATAGTCACTGATCCCATATTTAATTCTTCATTTAAAAACATTAATAATAACTTTTTCTTTTATTCCATGGATTATTGCTATTTTAATAATCCAAATGATACCAAATTAAACCAGTTATGGCATAAAAAAGATTAAAATTCATCTCCTTTCCTAGCATTTTTATGTTTGCATTGAGTTCAGATTTAAGAGTAAATGTTAAAGTCTAATACCATACTTGGACTGCTTAGTGTTTGCGTTACCATGGTGATCAGAATGTCTACCTATTAGTCCAATGTTTATCATTATATTCCCAAACGCAATCCGTCTATTGTATACAAATACCTAGTTACAGTTATGTTAATGACTTTACCTTAACTACAGTAAAACTGCGATCGCTCGAGGTCGACGGGGACTGAGTCCAAACCTCGAGGGAACCGATGTTTCAAACGAACTGATTTTTTTATTCTTCAGTCCGTTATGAGATTTATTTCAGTGTATTTTAAGTTTGAAGTAGTCTGTTTACTAAGACACCGGTAATGTGTTGCGTTGTGGAAATCGATCATATGATCAAAAGCTGTCGTTTACTATATGTATACTGAATATTAAATGTAAAAGAAATATCAATACGTGAATAAATATATTTTTTAATTTTTACAAAATTGCCATATTGCAAAGCAAAGTGACAAAAAGGAATTCTTTGCAGAGATTGGATCGATATGGTAGTGTTTACTCATTTTTTTTATTACTCATTTGCATGTCTCACAATTAACTTCAGGGGTCGACACTAACCATTTTTCCAAGGGATTCCGAAGGGACACCAACATTTGAAATCAGGTGTCCCTTCCTGAAATTAGGAGTCCCTTCCACTTTTTACATTTTTTTTCATTGTTGAGCCTGTTTTAATATTAAATTCAACATCCTTTTACTTTTCAATTTGTATTTGCAAGTATACACCACCATATTTTACCTGTTTTCAGCAGCATGTAATGACAGGTTAGTAGCACTGAATGGCATTGAGGTATATTTTGGTCTCTAAGTTGATAGATTGGGTTCAAAAGCGGGAGAAAGTCCCTTTTGTTTTCAGTCAAAAACAGAGATGGATACAATGTAAACAAAAACTTGATGTTGTTAATATTTTTAGGTTTTTGGAAAATACGCATAAAATACATCATGGTTCAGGGTCTTGTCAAATGTCGGTGCTTTTCATTAAGAAACAGTAGGAATATTACATCTGGCTTGTGAAAACTCCAATCAATATTTAGAAGAGCTGCTGATAAATCAATCAGACTGCCCAACAGTCGTAGTGCATACTGGAAGAGCAGACGACCAAAAATTGTGTATACATACATGTTAATTTTCGCGCCAGAGTCATAAAATTTTATAAATTGATTGAATTAATGAATAAAACCCTGCCAATTTTATTTCTATTATTTTTTTATCAAAGCATAAAATATATGTCTTTAAAATTAACAAAGAATATTGATAAGTTGAATGCCAATTAACACAGAATGCTGACTGTAGGATGCTGTTCTTTTGTGTCGTAAATGTTTCTGTAAATACTCGAAGGTCTATCATATTATATAAAAGGTATCACCAAAGTTGACATCTTTTTTGGGCGGTTCTGACACATAAGCAAAACAATTCCACATAAGTATTTTACCGATAATAAATCTCTGTCAGCTCTGACCTTGTTTAAAATGTAAACAACAAAACGGAAGCGTTAACCTGCATGCGCCTTGTGAAATGACCTGTTTATTTATAGATTCATGACGTAACTATAGTCAAATAGTCAGCTATACTTTCGCTTTGATGAGTCCGATAATGATAATTAATAATATCATTTTGACATGTGCTGTCAAGAAATTTAGGGGAGCCCGAATTTAGGTAATAAATTAATTAAATGCTACTTATTTATTGATATTTAGCGTTTATCAGTCAAAAAATTTAAGTGTCCCGACGGAATACCGAACTTCGAAGTTCAGGTGTTCCTCCTGGAAAATTGGTGTCCTCGGGATCCCGGGACCCCGTTAGTGTCGAACACTGAACTTCTCATAATTATCTTCTAAAATGCCCATATCAGCTAATATCGGCCATGCGTTAACAGTGTTAAATGGTTTTTCACATCTTATCAGATTGCCTTGCAACAGTAATTGCAATTTTTACAACTTGCGAAAATTTTAATACCTAGCAATTGTTTATTTATTTTGGAACACGCGTTCGGGAAAAAGTGTGAAATTATGAACTCGAGGGAGCCATAAGGTTTTGTGCATGATTTGTGTACTTGGGACCGAGATTATTGCTTGACTCCTCGACATAATTAGGTTTCGATGCAGCTTAGGTATATTTTATATGAAAATCTAAGGAAAAGAGTTCGGGACCAAGCTCCGACCTCAAGGGAATGCCAGTTCTCGAACGACTGCTTGTTCGAACAACGTTTATTCGAACGACCGCAGTTTTACTGTAGTTCATTGTGGGTTTTAATGGAAAAGTCTACATTATTTTGGATCGTCCCTTGGTCAGTATAAATCACTATTCAATGCATGTAAAATATGTATAAATGTATCTGAATAAAAAAATCATTTATTTACAGAATATGCGCGATACTTGCACAACAATCTTGATCAGCCATTAGAAAATGTTGACATCGACAAAGATTTTCCAGACGAATACCGAGACCACTGGTTGAAAAACCTGCCTTTTGAATTTCAGGTATTTATCTCAAAAGAAATCAGTACATATGGTCTTTAAGATTCTAAAATAATAACATAATTAGATTACTATATATGTTCTTGTATTTGTCACTATCTGTATATATAAAGTGTAGGTTTAGTTATTAGTCCCTCTGTTGAAAAAAGGGGGCCAAGTGTCTCATGGCACAAAAACTTGTAAATGGTTTGATCTAGGACTATGACACTTCAGTGTTAGGTTCACTGTTGCCTATGACAAGTATATTACTCTTGTCATGCCCATGCTAGGACCATGAAACTTCAGTGTTAGGTTCACTGTTAACCATGACAAGTATATTACTCCTGTTGTGTTCATGCTAGGACTATGAAACTTCAGTGTTAGGTTCACTGTTGCCTATGACAAGTATATTACTCTTGTTGTGTCCATGCTAGGACCCTGAAACTTCAGTGCTAGGTTCACTGTTGCCTATGACAAGTATATTACTCCTGTTGTGTTCATGCTAGGACTATGAAACTTCAGTGTTAGGTTCACTGTTGACCATGACAAGTATATTACTCCTGTTGTGTTCATGCTAGGACTATGAAACTTCAGTGCTAGGTTCACTGTTGCCTATGACAAGTATATTACTCCTGTTGTGTTCATGCTAGGACTATGAAACTTCAGTGTTAGGTTCACTGTTGACCATGACAAGTATATTACTCTTGTTGTGTCCATGCTAGGACCCTGAAACTTCAGTGTTAGGTTCACCGTTGACCATGACAAGTATATTACTCCTGTTGTGTCCATGGTAGGAACATGAAACTTCAGTGTTAGGTTAACTGTTGCCTATGACAAGTATATTACTCTTGTTGTGTCCATGCTAGGACCCTGAAACTTCAGTGTTAGGTTCACTATTGCCCATGACAAGAATATTACTCCTGTTGTATTCATGCTAGGACCCTAAAACTTCAGTGTTAGGTTCACTGTTGCCTATGACAAGTATATTACTCCTGTTGTGTTCATGCTAGGACCCTGAAACTTCAGTGTTAGGTTCACTGTTGCCTATGACAAGTATATTACTCTTGTTGTGTCCATGCTAGGACCCTGAAACTTCAGTTTTGGGTTCACTGTTGACCATGACAAGTATATTACTCCTGTTGTGTCCATGCTAGGACCCTGAAACTTCAGTTGTAGGTTCACTGTTGCCTATGACAAGAATATTACTCCTATTGTATTCATGCAAGGACCCTTAAACTTCAGTGGTAGGTTCACTGTTGCCAATGACAAGAATATTACTCCTGTGGTGTTCATGCTAGGACTATGACACTTCAGTGTTAGGTTCACTGTTGCCTATGACAAGAATATTACTCCTATTGTTTTCATGCTAGGACCCTGAAACTTCAGTGGTAGGTTCACTGTTGCCTATTACAAGTATATTACTCCTGTTGTGTTCATGCTAGGACTATGACACTTCAGTGGTAGGTTCACTGTTGCCCATGACAAGAATATTACTCCTGTTGTATTCATGCTAGGACCCTAAAACTTCAGTGTTAAGTTCACTGTTGACCATGACAAGTATATAACTCCTGTTGTGTCCATGCTAGGACTATGACACTTCAGTGTTAGGTTCACTGTTGCCTATGACAAGTATATTACTCTTGTTGTGTCCATGCTAGGACCATGAAACTTCAGTGTTAGGTTCACTGTTGACCATGACAAGTATATTACTCTTGTTGTGTCCATGCTAGGACCCTGAAACTTCAGTGTTAGGTTCACCGTTGACCATGACAAGTATATTACTCCTGTTGTGTCCATGGTAGGAACATGAAACTTCAGTGGTAGGTTCACTGTTGCCTATGACAAGTATATTACTTCTGTTGTGTCCATGCTAGGACCCTGAAACTTCAGTGTTAGGTTCACTGTTGACCATGACAAGTATACTACTCCTGTTGTGTCCATGCTAGGACTATGAAACTTCTGTGGTATGTTCACTGTTGCCTATGACAAGTATATTACTCCTGTTGTGTCCATACTAGGACTATGAAACTTCAGTGTTAGGTTCACTGTTGACCATGACAAGTATATTACTCTTGTTGTGTCCATGCTAGGACCCTGAAACTTCAGTGTTAGGTTCACTGTTGCCTACAACAAGTATATAACTCCTGTTGTATTCATGCTAGGACCATGAAACTTCAGTGGTATGTTCACTGTTGCCCAAGACAAGTATTATACTCCTGTTATGTTCATGCTAGGACCATGAAACCTCAGTGGTAGGTTCACTATTGCCCATGACACGAATAAAACTCCTGTTGTGTCCATGCTAGGACCATGAAACTTCAGTGGTAGGTTCACTATTGCCCATGACAAAAATAAAACTCCTGTTGTGTCCATGCTAGGACCCTGAAACTTCGGTGGTAGGTTCACTATTGCCCATGACAAGAATATAACGCCTGTTGTGTCCGTGTTAGGACCATGAAACTTCAGTGTTAGGTTCACTATTGCCCATGACAAGAATATAACTCCTGTTGTGTCCATGGTAGGAACATAAAACTTCAGTGGTAGGTTCACTGTTGCCTATTACAAGTATATTACTCCTGTTGTGTCCATGCTAGGACCCTGAAACTTCAGTGTTAGGTTCACTGTTGCCTATTACAAGTATATTATTCCTGTTGTGTCCATGCTAGGACCCTGAAACTTCAGTGTTAGGTTCACTGTTGCCTATGACAAGTATATTACTCTTGTTGTGTCCATGCAAGGACCCTGAAACTTCAGTGTTAGGTTCAGTGTTGACCATGACAAGTATATTACTCCTGTTGTGTCCATGCTAGGACCCTGAAACTTCAGTGTTAGGTTCACTGTTGCCTATGACAAGTGTATAACTCCTGTTGTATTCATGCTAGGACCCTGAAACTTCAGTGGTAGGTTTACTATTGCCTATGGCAATATATTACTCCTGTGATGTCCATGTTAGGACCCTGAAACTTCAGTGTTAGGTTCACTGTTGACCATGACAAGTATATTACTCCTGTGGTGTTCATGCTAGGACCCTGAAACTTCAGTGTTAGGTTCACTGTTGCCCATGACAAGTAATTACTCCTGTGGTGTTCATGCTTGGACCATGAAACCTCAGTGGTAGGTTCACTGTTGCCTATGACAAGAATATAACTCCTGTTGTGTCCATGCTAGGACCATGAAACTTCTGTGGTATGTTCACTGTTGCCCATGACAAGTATTATACTCCTGTTATGTTCATGCTAGGACCATGAAACTTCAGTGGTAGGTTCATTGTTGCCTAAGACAAGAATATAACTCCTGTTGTGTCCATGCTAGGACCATGAAACTTTTGTGGTATGTTCACTGTTGCCCATGAGAAGTATTATACTCCTGTAATGTTCATGCTAGGACCATGAAACTTCAGTGGTATGTTCACTATTGCCCATGACAAGAATATAACGCCTGTTGTGTCCATGTTAGGACCATGAAACTTCAGTGTTAGGTTCACTATTGCCCATGACAAGTATATTACTCTTGTTGTGTCCATGCTAGGACCATGAAACTTCAGTGGTAGGTTCACTGTTGCCTATGACAAGTATATTACTCCTGTTGTGTTCATGCTAGGACCATAAAACTTCAGTAGTAGGTTCACTGTTGCCTATGACAAGTATATTACTTCTGTTGTGTTCATGCTAGGACCATGAAACTTCAGTAGTAGGTTCACTGTTGCCTATGACAATATATTACTCCTGTTGTGTTCATGCTAGGACCATGAAACTTCAGTAGTAGGTTCACTGTTGCCTATGACAAGTATATTACTCCTGTGGTGTTCATGCTAGGACCCTGAAACTTCAGTGGTAGGTTCACTATTGCCCATGACAAGAATAAAACTCCTGTTGTGTCCATGCTAGGACCCTGAAACTTCAGTGTTAGGTTCACTGTTGCCTATGACAAGTATATTACTCCTGTTGTGTCCATGCTAGGACCCTGAAACTTCAGTGGTAGGTTCACTATTGCCCATGACAAGTATATAACTCCGGTTGTGGCCATGGTAGGAACATGAAACTTCAGTGGTATGTTCACTATTGCCCATGACAAGAATATAGCTCCTGTTGTGTCCATGGTAGGAACATGAAACTTCAGTGGTAGGTTCACTATTGCCCATGACAAGAATATAACTCCAGTTGTGGCCATGCTAGGACCCTGAAACTTCAGTGTTAGGTTCACTGTTGCCTATGACAAGTATATTACTCCTGTTGTGTTCATGCTAGGACCATGACACTTAGTGTTAGGTTCACTGTTGCCTATGACAAGTATATTACTCCTGTTGTATTTATGCTAGGACCCTGAAACTTCAGTGTTAGGTTCACTGTTGCCTATGACAAGAATATAACTCCTGTTGTGTTCATGCCAGTATCATGAAACTTCAGTGGTAGGTTCACTGTTGCACCTAGACAGGTATATCAACCCTGTTGTGTTCATGGTCAACTGTATTATAAACACTTTGTCTGCACAATAACTCAAAAATGGTTTGACCGAGGAGGACCCTGAAATTTCAATGGTAGGTTGCCTTGACCTGTAGATGACCCTATAGTTTTTTTGGTCAGTAGGTTAAAGGTCAGTGTCAGAATCAACAGTGTAATTAAAATGTTCTTCTTCATTTTCATAAAAGCATTGTATAACCATGTATACTCAATGTGTTTTTTCTTTTCTTGAAAAACCTTTATTCAATCTTCCACATGCTTCCGCAAAGCAGCGTTTATTTGGAATAATGTTTGTGGATATCTTTAATATGATCTTTATCTTGTTATAGGAAAATTATAAAGAACAGCCTGGAATTCAGCCGCATATAAAGTAAGGAAAAGTAACTTTTGTGTGATTAATATACACAGTACTATTGTCCCGAAATTAGGAAATAGCTTTATACTGTACTGTATAATTTGATGTGAATTTTGATATGCACTGATAGTTTTATTTTATAAATGATGTTAGAATTTGTTTTATTGAAGCAAAGATATAGCTTGAAGCCCCGATTATAAATCTAGATATATATTATTATTCAAGATTGTCAGTTGAATTTTGACCCAATGTAGAAGCATTAAGCAATTAATCATAATACTGTTTCACTTTTTGACGTCTGACTGCTTCCCGTCGGCCGAAGTTAATTATGAGCGCAGTCTTTCTTGTTAGAAACGCCACAGAACTTGATGAGAATCTCATTTGAATTAAGCTTGTATCAATGACTAACTTACTCGGCTATGATGGCTCTAGAGCCTTCTTACGAATTGCCACAGCGCGAAAAAATATTGACAGAATACAAGTTGGGAAAATATGTGACATTCCTATAAAATCGGTCTTCGAACAGGTCTATTGTTGTTTTTTTGTTTTTTGGGGGGGGGGGGGGGGGTGCGGGGTTGTTGCTGGATCTGGACCAATTGAGGTTCCAAACTTTTAGAAGCCCTGACAGTATTATTGTCCTGAAAGAAAGAAATAGTTATATGTGCATTTGTAGTTTAAAGTGACACTCTTATTCAAAATCAATACATACACATGATAAACCTTAAACTACTTACTAGATAATGCATTTAAGAAAAATATTAACTACTTATAACAAGATTGTAGTCGTGTATTTAATAGCTAAAATCGCAAAAATATTAAATGATTGGTGAATGCTAAAAGATTTACTATGATCTATTATTATGTCATAAGGTAGAAATACCGTGCTTTCTGCACCTTTTGTTCAAATTTAACTTGGTACCCTTCATTACATAAGAACCATTGTTTTCGACATTTATTCATCCATTTTGGTAACTCAAAACAATCATATTAATTGTGGTATTTCTTATTTGGGAGTTAGAATGCGTCTTTAATTATGTGAATAAAGTTAAAATTAGGTTCACTGAAGTGTTTATTTTTTTAAAGTTATAAAATTGTAATGCTCAATTCTGTATCATGGTGTTGTGCAATTTTATTAACTTTCTCTTCCAATAGAGATGTAGATGAGTTAATGCTGGGAGATTATTCACGGGCCGTACAGAGTCTGATCTGCAAGGCCCACAAGATTGGGTGGTTGATGCAGGTCAACACAGATGGATACACACCAAACAGACGGCTTAACCTTGCCATGGGGCTATCATCTATACATATTGCTCAGTTATATGAGGTAATGATACACACCAAACAGCAGGCTTAACCTTGCCATTGGGTATCATCTATACATATTGCTCAGTTATATGAGGTAATGATACACACCAAACAGCAGGCTTAACCTTGCCATTGGGTATCATCTATACATATTGCTCAGTGATATGAGGTAACAATACACACCAAACAGCAGGCTTAACCTTGCCATTGGGTATCATCTATACATATTGCTCAGTTATATGAGGTAATGATACACACCAAACAGACGCCTTAACCTTGCCATTGGGCTATCATCTATACATATTGCTCAGTTATATGAGGTAATGATACACACCAAACAGACGGCTTAACCTTGCCATTGGGTATCATCTATACATATTGCTCAGTTATATGAGGTAATGATACACACCAAACAGACGCCTTAACCATGCCATTGGGCTATCATCTATACATATTGCTCAGTTATATGAGGTAATGATACACACCAAACAGCAGGTTTAACCTTGCCATTGGCTATCATCTATACATATTGCTCAGTTATATGAGGTAATGATACACACCAAACAGACGGCTTAACCTTGCCATGGGGCTATGATCTATACATATTGCTCAGTTATATGAGGTAATGATACACACCAAACAGACGGCTTAACCTTGCCATTGGGCTATCATCTATACATATTGCTCAGTGATATGAGGTAATGATACACACCAAACAGCAGGCTTAACCTTGCCATTGGGTATCATCTATACATATTGCTCAGTGATATGAGGTAACAATACACACCAAACAGCAGGCTTAACCTTGCCATTGGGTATCATCTATACATATTGCTCAGTTATATGAGGTAATGATACACACCAAACAGCAGGCTTAACCTTGCCATTGGCTATCATCTATACATATTGCTCAGTTATATGAGGTAATGATACACACCAAACAGACGGCTTAACCTTGCCATGGGGCTATCATCTATACATATTGCTCTGTTATATGAGGTAATAATACACACCTAACAGACGGCTTAACCTTGCCATGGGGCTCTCATCTATACATATTGCTTAGTTATATGAGGTAATGATACACACCAAACAGACGCCTTAACCTTGCCATTGGGTATCATCTATACATATTGCTTAGTTATATGAGGTAATGATACACACCAAACAGACGGCTTAACCTTGCCATGGGGCTCTCATCTATACATATTGCTCAGTTATATGAGGTAATGATACACACCAAACAGACGGCTTAACCTTGCCATGGGGCTATCATCTATACATATTGCTCAGTTATATGAGGTAATGATACACACCAAACAGACGCCTTAACCTTGCCATGGGGCTATCATCTATACATATTGCTCAGTTATATGAGGTAATGATACACACCAAACAGACGGCTTAACCTTGCCATGGGGCTATCATCTATACATATTGCTCAGTTATATGAGGTAATGATACACACCAAACAGACGCCTTAACCTTGCCATGGGGCTCTCATCTATACATATTGCTCAGTTATATGAGGTAATGATACACACCAAACAGACAGCTTAACCTTGCCACAGGGCTATCATCTATACATATTGCTCAGTTATATGAGGTAATGATACACACCAAACAGACGCCTTAACCTTGCCATGGGGCTCTCATCTATACATATTGCTCAGTTATATGAGGTAATGATTCACACACCAAACAGACGCCTTAACCTTGCCATGGGGCTATCATCTATACATATTGCTCAGTTATATGAGGTAATGATACACACCAAACAGACGCCTTAACCTTGCCATGGGGCTATCATCTATACATATTGCTCAGTTATATGAGGTAATGATACACACCAAACAGACGCCTTAACCTTGCCATGGGGCTATCATCTATACATATTGCTCAGTTATATGAGGTAATAATACACACCAAACAGACGCCTTAACCTTGCCATGGGGCTATCATCTATACATATTGCTCAGTTATATGAGGTAATAATACACACCAAACAGACGCCTTAACCTTGCCATGGGGCTCTCATCTATACATATTGCTCAGTTATATGAGGTAATAATTCATGTTTTTATTTACTTCAGTGACTCTTTTGCATGAAATTTACTGTCTTTTACAAGCTTGTTTTCCTAAGCAAAATATATTTCATTTTCCCTCAAAATTGATTAAACTTATCGTTCAATACAAATGATGGACATGAATGAATAAAGGAAAAGTATAAGGCTAAGGCTGAAGCTACTTAAATAATAAACTCATATTATAAAGATTTTACAGTAAGTTGTATAGATATTGTCTATTAATTGTGTGAAAGAATATGTTTATATATGTTCATCTTTTATTTCTGGCATGATCTTATTTTCCCCAAATATAAGACTCGTCACACTTTTTCACAATGAAGAAGGCACAATTCTCGGGTAAAATGCTCAGCATCCAGGAAGAGACACAGCAATGGAAACTTTGTTTTAATTAAGGGAAGGAATCTTGTATTGGTTTTAATGAGATGGACTGTTTTGTAATTTAAATCAAATATGTCTGTCCTATTCAGGTTTTGGGTGAAACATTTGTCTCAAAACATTTGTCTCAAATTGTTTGTTTCTAACTGTGTATCTCAAAATGTTTGTCCCGAAATGATTGCCTCAAAACGTTTGTCTCAAAACATGTGTCTCAAAAGTCAAAATGTTTTCTTCAAAACATTTGTCCCAAAATGTTTGCCTCTAAACGTTTGTCTCAAAACAATTGTCTCATAATATTTGTCTAATAACATTTGTTTCAAAACGATGTACTCTTCATGTTTGTCTGAAAATCCTTTGTTTCAATATGTTTGTTTCAAATTGTTTGTCTAAAAAAGCGTTTGCTTCGTTAAGGGTAAAATACCTGGTGATATTTTGTAAGATAAAGTAAATACAAGATCTCAATAAAAACTGGTGTTGCATTCTTTCAGGCCAAATGGAGAGGACTAAGACAAAATAAACCTGTTGGTAAGACCAGTCTTTTCTTTATGTTGTAAGTTTTTCTGTGTTTTCAAAGAAAATAAGTCATGGTAATGTGAGAGACTTGGTGTTGTTGCCAGCTACGCAGCGTAGACGTTGTCATGCACAAAATTAAACCTAGGCTATAACTCATAAAACGGTAAGAGATATTGAAATGAAATTCGGTACACATGTTGCGGGAGACACTACTGACACATTTACAGCAATGCATTATTCATAGTTAAGTAATGCCACTTTTTGACTGAAGATCATCAGACAAGCTTGTTTCACTGCATACTTTTATATTAAACTGATTTGCTTTGACTCCTCATATCCCTATAGGGACATTAAAATCTATAATTATTTAGTCAATGACTTATATAGTAACTGATTTGCTTCGACTTTACAAGTGCCTTCAGGGACTGTAAAACATGTTTCTCTGCAAACATTTGCAGATTCGCTTTGACTTCTCATAAGCTGTCCTTAACAATTTTGAAATCATTCAAGATGTTTTAGGAATACTGGCTCTAATTGTTAACTTTATATACTTCTGGTATGAAATTAAAATATATAAATAATTATGATGCTCTCATTAAATGACCATACATAACTTGATGAGGCTTGTTCCCCAGGTAACCAACATATGTGGCGAGATATGTTTGACATTGCTGTGCGATATCGTCGACTGGTTGACCCAGAACAGCCGGTATTGTGGCTCGATAAACTCCCCGACCATATACACAAAGATGGATATAAAAATGTTCTCACACTTGTAAAGTAAGTAAATGTGCTTACTTCCATTTTTTCATGCAATGTAGATTCAGTACTTAAATGAAAAAGTAAGAAAGAAAATACGCATTGGAACTTTATTTTCATTTTTTGGTGGAAATGTGTTAGCATTTTTAAAATGCTGTATTTTGATGCTTAACTTTTGTGTCGCCTGTGAAGCATAGGATTGCTTTGTCTGGCTTTGGCAATGCTGGCGTCACAGTTTCATTTCCGATTTATATCTAATTGATATTTTATTTTCAGTCTTAAAACTTGGTATGCACATAGGTCTTGGACATATTTAGTAGCCCTATTGATTGTAGAGTCTGAAGGTCAGAAGTCATGGACTTGGTATTTATATGTAAACAAATGCTGGCGCTTCCGACAGGCGACACATCCCATTCTTAGAAATTAAGTTAAAGGACAAGAAAATACTGAGCATCACAGATAATCCATATTGTTTTCATCATTTTCAGAGGTTCCATCCACAATATAAAGACAATGCCATATTTCAACCTGGTGTTTAAATTGTTAAAAACAATGCTGGAACATTATTCTGACTCTGGGTAAGTCTTAAGCATCAGGCCCACTGTCTTTACTCATGATTAGGTGCGAAAAAGACCATTTTATTTGGCCATCATATCAACAAATACTTTTTTAACTATTGAAAAAAGTTTAAATTACTAGGTCCTTATTTGGTAGAAAAGGGAGAAAAAAAATTGCAAGATAAATTAGATTAACTTTTACTCAATATTTAACTGAAATTTTTGATCTTGCGATGTATATTTATTGAACGCTTGTTGATAGGATGACCCCAATGAGTATGGCCTGTTCAATTTATATGTAGACATATAGTATGAATAAAACAAAATACTGAAAAAGGACCTCGATTGTCTTGTGAGAACAGTGGCTAGTTGCTTTTCTCTTATAATATGTCAGCTTACCAAAGGTTTTCTTGTACTCTGCTTGAAAAGGGTTTTCTTGTACTCTGTCTATTTACCAAGGGTTCCCTTGTACTCTGTCTTAGTCTACTTACCAAGGGTTCCCTTGTATTCTGTCTACTTACCAAGGGTTCCCTTGTACTCTGTCTACTTACCAAGGGTTCCCTTGTACTCTGTCTACTTACGAAGGGTTCTCTTGTACTCTGTCTACTTACCAAGGGTTCCCTTGTACTCTGTGTACTAACCAAGGGTTCCCTTGTACTCTGTGTACTAACCAAGGGTTCCCTTGTACTCTGTGTACTTAAAGGATTCCCTTGTACTCTGTGTACTAAACAAGGGTTCCCTTGTACTCTGTGTACTTACCAAGGGTTCCCTTGTACTCTGTCTACTTACCAAGGATTCCCTTCTACTCTGTGTACTAACCAAGGGTTCCCTTGTACACTGTGTACTTACCAAGGGTTCCATTGTACTCTGTCTACTTACCAAGGGTTCCCTTGTACTCTGTCTACTTACCAAGGGTTCCCTTGTACTCTGTCTACTTACCAAGGATTCCCTTGTACTCTGTGTACTAACCAAGGGTTCCCTTGTACTCTGTCTACTTACCAAGGATTCCCTTGTACTCTGTGTACTAACCAAGGGTTCCCTTGTACTCTGTCTACTTACGAAGGGTTCCCTTGTACTCTGTCTACTTACCAAGGGTTCCCTTGTACTCTGTCTACTTACCAAGGGTTCCCTTGTACTCTGTCTACTTACCAAGGGTTCCCTTGTACTCTGTCTACTTACCAAGGGTTCTCTTGTACTCTGTCTACTTACTAAGGGTTCTCTTGTACTCTGTCTACTTACCAAGGGTTCCACTTACCAAGGGTTCCCTTCTACTATGTCTACATGCAAAGGGTTCTCTTGTACTCTGTCTACATGCAAAGGGTTCTCTTGTACTCTGTCTACTTACCAAGGGTTCCCTTGTACTCTGTCTACTTACCAAGGATTCCCTTGTACTCTGTGTACTAACCAAGGGTTCCCTTGTACTCTGTCTACTTACCAAGGATTCCCTTGTACTCTGTGTACTAACCAAGGGTTCCCTTGTACTCTGTCTACTTACCAAGGGTTCCCTTGTACTCTGTCTACTTAGCAAGAGTTCCCTTGTACTCTGTCTACTTACCAAGGGTTCCCTTGTACTCTGTCTACTTACCAAGGGTTCCCTTGTACTCTGTCTACTTACCAAGGGTTCCCTTGTACTCTGTCTACTTACCAAGGGTTCTCTTGTACTCTGTCTACTTACTAAGGGTTCTCTTGTACTCTGTCTACTTACCAAGGGTTCCACTTACCAAGGGTTCCCTTCTACTATGTCTACATGCAAAGGGTTCTCTTGTACTCTGTCTACATGCAAAGGGTTCTCTTGTACTCTGTCTACTTACCAAGGGTTCCCTTGTACTCTGTCTACTTACCAAGGATTCCCTTGTACTCTGTGTACTAACCAAGGGTTCCCTTGTACTCTGTCTACTTACCAAGGATTCCCTTGTACTCTGTGTACTAACCAAGGGTTCCCTTGTACTCTGTCTACTTACCAAGGGTTCCCTTGTACTCTGTCTACTTACCAAGGATTCCCTTGTACTATGTGTACTAACCAAGGGTTCCCTTGTACTCTGTCTACTTACCAAGGATTCCCTTGTACTCTGTGTACTAACTAAGGGTTCCCTTGTACTCTGTCTACTTACCAAGGATTCCCTTGTACTCTATGTACTAACCAAGGGTTCTCTTGTACTCTGTCTACTTACCAAGGGTTCTCTTGTACTCTGTCTACTTACTAAGGGTTCTCTTGTACTCTGTCTACTTACCAAGGGTTCCCTTCTACTATGTCTACATGCAAAGGGTTCTCTTGTACTCTGTCTAATTACCAAGGGTTCTCTTGTACTCTGTCTACTTACCAAGGGTTCTTTTGTTCTATGTCTACTTACCAAGGGTTCTCTTGTACTCTGTCTACTAACCAAGGGTTCTATTCTACTCTATCTACTTGCCAAGGGTTCTCTTGTACACTGTCTACTTACCAAGGGTTCTCTTGTACTCTGTCTACTTACCAAGGGTACTCTTGTACTCTGGTCTACTTGCCAATGGTTCTCGTGTTTCTTGTCTTCTTAAGAAGGATACTATTGTAACTTGCCAAGGACTCTTGTGTATCCTGTCTTCTTCTAGGGTAGTCTTGGGTAATTGCCAAGGGTTTTCGTGTACCCTGTCTTCATACCAAGGGTACTTTTGTACTCTGTCTATTTGCCAAGGGTTCTCCTGTACCCAGTCTTCTAACTAAGGGTACTCAGGTACTCTTGTCTACTTGCAACGGGTTCTTGCGTACCCTGTCTTCTTACCAAGGTTACTCTTGTACTCTGTCTACTTGTCTAGGGGACTATAAAACTATGTATTCTGGCCATGGGCACTCTTGTACTTTGTCTTCTTGCCAACGGTTCTTTTGTACTCTGTCTTCTTGCCACGGGCACTCTTGTACTCTGTCCACTTGCCAAGGGAACTTTTGTACTGTGTCTACTTGCCAAGGGCACTCTTGTACTGTGACTGCTTGCCAATGACACTCTTGGAACTCTTGTACTGTGTCTACTTGCAAAAGGAACTTTTGTACTGTGTCTACTTGCAAAGGGAACTCTTGTACTGTGTCTACTTGCCAAGGGAACTTTTGTACTGTGTC
Organism: Mya arenaria; assembly: GCF_026914265.1. NCBI lineage: Eukaryota > Metazoa > Mollusca > Bivalvia > Myida > Myidae > Mya > Mya arenaria. Next base: position 19,988,431 of record NC_069138.1, read on the forward strand.
TACTTGCCAAGGGCACTCTTGTACTGTGACTGCTTGCCAATGACACTCTTGTACTGTGTCTACTTGCAAAGGGAACTTTTGTACTGTGTCTACTTGCCAAGGGTACTCTTGTACTGTGACTGTTTGCCAATGACACTCTTGTACTGTGTCTACTTGCCATTGACACCCTTGTACTGTGTCTACTTGCCAATGGCACTCTTGTACTGTGCCTGCATGCAAAGGGAACTCTTGTACTGTGTCTGCTTGCAAAAGGAATTCTTGTACTGTGTCTACTTTGATAAACACTCTTGTTCTGTGTCTACTTGCCAATGACACTCTTTTTCTCTGTCTACTTGCCATTTACACTCTTGTACGGTGTCTACTTGCCATTTACACTCTTGTTCTGTGTCTACTTGCCACTTACACTCTTGTTTTGTGTATACTTGCCAATGACACTCTTATACTGTGTCTACTTGCCAATGGCACTCTTATACTGTGTCTACTTGCCATTTACACTCTCATGATGTGTCTACTTGCCACTTACACTCTTGTTATATGTCTACTTGCCATTTACACTCTTGTTCTCTGTCTACTTGCCAAGGGGACTCTTGTCTTCTGTTTTTATGCCTAGGTCACTCTTGTCATCTGTCTTTTTGCAAAGGGCACTCTTGTCTTCTTGCTGAGGTTCTGTTGTACTAAGTATATTCTGTTTCGGATCTATTTTGCAATTTGTTGATACCTGAATCGAAAAAAAGAACTTTCCTCAAAGTTCAACTTTTTGTAGGAAATTTATATCGCTCGTTTAGGCTTGAGGTTTCTCCTAGGGTTGCATGGTTAATTTAATGGCATACAAATAGTGACAGAATAAGGGTAAAATCGCCATGCGGATTTATTTACTAGCCTACAATTATATTTTATATATTTTTAGTGAGAAAAAGAAGTCCCACCAGACAAGCGCTAAGGATGAGATAGAGAATGCGGAGACTTGTGAGGATCTGCTCGAGGTCACAAAGGTTAATGCGCACAATGTACGACATACTAGCTTCATATCGTAGTACTAATGCATGTCACAACATCACTGTTTCCGGAAATACAAAAACAATTAAGACCGAAAACAGTTAACACTGCCAAAAAGCTTTTTATTTTATTCGCTGAAAAAAGATCATGTAAAAACTGTGTTTTTTAAGCAGAAAATTAAAGACGGGGGGGGGGCTAATTTGAAAGTGTTTTTTCATCATCTTGAAGCCAAAATGGTTCAATATTAGAGCTTTGAACATCTTAAATTGCACACAAAAATGCTTGTATCACACTTTTCCTTTTTCTATTTAGTACATCTGGGTTTTTTTCGGGGAGAAATGGTTTAGGTATTGTTATATCTTTGGTGTTGTCGGCATCTTTCTGGTGCAAAAACTTTAACCATTATCTTAAACCTCTTCAAGACATTCATATGAAGCTTGGTACAAGTATTGCAAGGCACTATACACAATACACACATGTTTAGCAAGGTCCACAACACTAGCTTAAATAACTGTCAAGTATTCTCAATTTACCACCCCCCACAACAACACCAGACAAGCATTGGCATTCTCTTTTTGGTCCATAATTTTCATTTTTTATGACTGATTTTTTGCTTTTAAATTTGGCCATTTCATGCTTATTTTCCGTACAATGTTTCAGATTAAGAAAAAATGCTTTCGTTATAATAAATATTTTAAAATCAATTAACTTGTCATTTTTTTTACATATTTTTACTGAAGATTAACTGTTAATATGAGTCTTTTTTACCAGTGCTAGTCATCATTCTTTAACAAGACCTGCCATATAAAAGCAAGAATTGGAGCAAGCCCAGAAAATATTTTACTACTGCAGGGCTTGAGCTGTTGTTGTTATTTTGTACAATGTACTGTGATTTATGGCACAGGGTTTTTTGTTGCTATTTTGGAAGACACTTGCCACAATAGGAAATTTTTGTGGCATTTTGCATCAGTTCTGAGATTTTCAAGCATCTTATATTCAATTACTATTATATTCAATTTTTTGAAATTCAGCAAGAAATGATGGTATAGTTTAAATACCAGTCAACTTGTACACTTCTCTCTTTTCAAGATGGTAAATACCTTAAAAAAAGAGACTATTTTTCTAGTTAAGTATAGACAAAAAAGTATTTGGGAATATGTTTAATATTCAGACCTTTTAAAAGGCTGAACCGCCACCCCCCTGTAATCTTGGTATAAATATTACTTAAATCAATATACTTGATGTTGTGACTCGTAGTTATTGGTGTTGGTGTTATATATTTGATAATTAGTATTCTTTAGTACAATGTAGTTTTTCAGTTTGAGTTTATTCTTTTGTGGGGCCTTTTGCATGGGGTCTAACCTACATGTACATTTGAAGGTTAAACATTTCATTTGCAAACAAATATACATGTGTATATAATACTTTTGAAATTATAAAAGCGCTCCTAGATTGAAATTGATTTTCATTCCATATTTTCTTTCTTTAAGTGATTATTACTTGAGCACTGAGCATGAAGTGCTCAAGATGAGCTATTGTAATCGGTCGAGCGTCGTTTATCGTTCGTTGTCAACAATTGCTTAAACAAAATCCCCTCCTTAATTGCTAAGACAATTTTGATAAAACTTCTCTAGGATGTTCCTTGGGTGTTGCCCTTTCCAATGTGTTCAAAATAAATGAATTCATTACACAACTATGGTCATGGCAACCGAAAGGAAAAACTTGAAAAAAATATTTTCTTGACAAAAAATGTATGTCATAGACCTTAGATTTTCTGTGTGTAACATTGCTTGTGGTCCTCTACCAAGATTGTTCAAGTATGCCTTTAGGGGTCAAAATTTACAACACCCTGGAGGTCACCTGTTTTAAGTAACGATATATAGGGATTCTTTGGAAATTTTCCTGTCTTTGACAGCTGGGCCCTGACCTATGTTACTTGGTATGTATATTGTTGTCATCATATATTGATCCTGTTCCAATAGTGCCTCTGGGATCAAAACTGGCCACAACCCGGTGGGTCACAAGTTTCCTAAAGACGACGATACGGAAATTTAAGAAAATCTTCTTGTCTGAAACCGCTAGCCCTCAACCCTCAATAATTTGTATGTAGCATCATATATTGGTCCTCTACCAAGTTTGTTCAAATAATGCACCTAGGGTCAAAACAGGCCCCATCCATTATGATACTTTCTTATCTTTGAACCTAAAGCAATTAATTTGAAACCATGTGTACAGTTTTGAAAACAAATATCAATGGTGTCCTAAGATGACCTTGACTGTGACATCATTTAAATTTGAAACCGTGTTTACAGTTTTGAAAAAAAATATCAATGTTGTGCTTAGATGACATTGACTGTGCTTAAACCCAAGGTCATATTTTTGGAACAAAGAAGTAAAATTTGAACCATGTGTTCAGTTTGCAAACAAATGTTGTCCTGGAATGACATTGACTGTGACCTTTAGACATACTGTCTTATTTTTGAAGGTACAGCAATGAAATTTGACCATGTGTACAGTTTTATAAACAAATATCAATGATGTTCTCTAGATTACCTTGACTTTGACCTTTTGACCTGGGCCTAAAGCTCTACATTTGGTGTTAAACATTGTCTAGTGGTTCTGGGGTCGCCTATTTTACATAGAGATATTATTGACCTTATTTACTTATATGAAGCTTCAGCTATAAAATTTGGACTATGTGTTTTTGAAAACAAATACCATCCTTAGATATTTGTTGTTCAAAATTGGTTTTACTCAATGATATGCTGGGTTACATGGAGCTATAAAGGAAAAAGAAATGTCTTGTCTGAAACCATAAAAATCAAAATTTAAAACTTTCACTCATGTTATATACGGCCATCATGACATTCTTGTTTTTTCAGTAAAGTCAAATTTTAAAACTTTCACTTAATAGGTAATTATACATGACATTCTTGTTTTTTCAGTCATAAATTGATTTTATGAAGTGGGTTGGTTATTCCGCGATTTACGCATCCACGCTGGCTAGAGTATTTGACGGTTAAATGAAAAATATTTTTTTTCTTATTAAATATATATTATATTCATTTATTTTTGTAGAACAAGTATGTTTTTCTTTGAAAACTGTGTGACTGTTATATATGTGCTTCAGTCACTATTGATTAATGTGTATAGCAATAATAGCGTGTATGTAAGACTGGTTGTTTGTATTGTCCAGACTGGTTTGTTCACTTGCACACCCAAGGATACGTCACAGGTAGGTATCATCCTTTTCCTCGGCAGAACACCTCTTTTTCCTCTCCTAGCCTAAATGAGTCATCTTTTAAAAAAAAACACCTGAAGGCGAAGAGGAAATAGAAATGGTACGCATGAGTATGTATGTGCTAGTGTATGTGCATCGCATTATGTTTTGTCTGGAGCATAATTCCTAAAGGGGTTCAAGTATTAACTTCAAATTGCCTCAGCAAATTTATCATTTTGAGAAGATGTACAGCGTACAGAAACCATAACTCTGGCTATATTCTTGAAGATATTGCCTTTTGTTCATATTCATGTACTGAATTTTTGTCCTGAGCATATCTCAATAAGTGTTTGAGGTATTGACTGCAAATTTCCTATACAGATTCATCATATTGAGCAGAAATGATGTGCACAAAAACCACAACTCTGGTTGCAATATTTGCATAGTTTATAATGGGTATTATTTTACTTTCATACTTAATTTTTGTCTGAGGCATAAGTCCAAAAGACTGAAGAATTAATTTCAAACTTCACATAAAGACATATCCTACTTACACAATAACCATAACTCTGATGAAGTTTTTGTTTTAGTAATTGTCTTTTGTTCCTTTTTCAAGAAGCATAATTCCAAACTGGAACCTAACACGCCAAAACACTTTTTATCAATTGTGACCTTAGTCCTTTGTTCTATTGATGAAGGATTCTTGTTCTATTGATTAAGGATGTTTTAGCATGGTAAGACTACAAGCTTGTGCTGTCTTATTTTATTTCACCTTCTTTAAATTAACAACTTTATTAACTCTTACAAAGCTCTGAACAGTCGGCCCAGTGTCTTAAAGCTGTTGATTTCTATGAAATTATTTCATTAAGAATATCTTTAATACCATGCATACTGGTTCAATAACCTACGTATGATACGGGCAAACCTAATCCACTGGTGATACGGCAAACCCTGTGTCTCTAGTTGGTAGGTTTAGTTATCTAAGAGTGATACAGGCAAACCCTGCGCCTCTAGTGGTTAGGTTCAGTTATCCACAGGTGATATGGGCTATAAATGTGCTATTTGTCTCTTTAATACTTTAAATTAATGAACATATGTTGTTGTTTTTCACCGAACGAATAAGATGACTCATTTAGCCCTCTTTGCTGAAGCGATTGAATCATGACATTTCCTAAAAGCATTACACTATTATAAAGTTTTTGTTATCATATCTTAATTACATTGAATGGAATTAAGCTTTGCTGTGCATTTAACAATCGAGTCATATTTACTGTATGAGGGATTGGCTCATCGTAATGGCTTGAAGACTGAAGTTAAAACCTTATGCTGTTAATCGCATGTTACCAAAATGAATGATTTTTTGTTTATAACAATTAGTTTAAGTGTTGCTTAACCCTCTCCTTCATTGAAAAGTGGTCATATCACCTCTCCCTATTTCATGCCTTAAAGTTGGGGTAAAATGTGTGTGTATGTACTGTTTAAAGGAAATTAGAAAGTACTTGGTCATTATTCTTAGTACCATTGTATGCTTTAAAAGTAGAAACTTAACAGAAGGCAGTCTAATCAGTAGTATTTTTACCCTAGTTTAGAAGAAATAATGATTTTGATTTGCCTGGTACATTTTTGACCCCATCCTAATCCCTGTCCAATTTTAAGCATTACACTGACCTATTCATTGACAAATTTCATCACAGCCAAGAGATGATCACCTGATACCTCCAGATTTAACAAAGGCCTTTTGAATGAGCTTTTTACCCTGATATCCTTATATATAGTGGAATGATTTGGCCAATTAGTCCTTGATAGGGAATGTGGCATATGAACATGGAAAGAGGTCATCAGTTCACCCCCACCATACCTTTTTAACATCGTTTATTTTTTGAGGAAAAAGTAGAGTAGGTATTGCCTTTGCCTTTATGTCTTTGTCGGCTTCATTAGCGACATAAAGCAAAAACTTTGACCATGATTTAAGAATCATTCAAAGGCGCATTATATAGGGTGATGTATTTTTTTTAATAGTATATTTAACTTTTAATTCCTTCTACCTATAGTGTGTTTCTTTGAATTAAACTTGGTACACATAATGCCAAAGAAAGTAAGCACATGTGAAACGATTTATATATCTCTTGCTCTAATAGTTGACGAGTAATGCCCCTTGTTGATATAAAAATATATTTGAAATACTTCTTAAGTTTTTATGTGTGTTTACTAAAAAGCTCGTTATCATTGACCTCGTTGTTTTCATCTTGCAGTATGACTTGGTTCATTGCTGTGGCATTGACTGTTTATGTGGATATTGTCATCTGTCACATGTACTACTCATAGATTTGAGTAACTTTAGTATGAGTCTGTTAATGCTGATTGCGTAAAAATATATAAAAAGCATCTTGATTTCTGAGTTTTATAAATATAACTATAATTAGTAAAGGATTGTTACCCACAGTTTTCTTGATATTTGAATCGCAAATGAGATTTTTAAATTAGCTCAATTTATGCTGGATGTAGTTTGATTTGTATGTACCACACTCCCAGACTACTTATTAAAGAATAAAGTTTATTTAATATAGGGTTTTTTGAAGAACCTTAAATTGTATTCAGGGTTTCAAAATACGTTATGATTGTGTTTAAGTGTCCCTAAGCACATGATAATTGTGGTACCTTGTTTGTTCACAGCACCAGCAGACAGACCAAAGTGGGTTTGTGGTATCAACACAGGTACCAAGTATGAGGAAACGGTCAGAAAAGGATCGGCTTGAGGGGGCCATGCTGGTACTTACGGATGATGTGTGAGTTGATCTTTATATTTTACTCTTCATTGTATTGCCCAGTATGAGGAATCAAGGATTGTCTGTCTAATGATTTTGTGGCCGAAACTCGGTCCCATTCCCAACCTCAAAAAATATATATTTCCCCCTAACTTTGTGTTAAAATCCTCTTTGGGTTGTCCTGATTTAAAGATTTTTGGAGGAATGAATATAGGTCAAAATACAGCCAAAATGGACGCATTATTTCGCCTACAATATGGCACTATAATTCACTTATTTATATAAGAATAGATATTACTTGAGGTCACTTTTTCACACAAAATTACCCTTTTACCTGACCTGATACTCCCTGGGAAACAGTCAGAGAATGACCGTGGGACAACGCTTGTACTCACCGATGAAGATGAAGGATTCTTTAAAAAATTATCGATTTCCACGTTTTCTCTCCCATCATTCTCTTACATTGCTTAACATGTCTAACGGATAACAGTTACAGCACAACCGCCTCAAGGGGACCAAGCTTTTACACACTGATGTTGAGGTAGAGAGTCTACAAATCAATATTCATTTTCACATTCACACTCCAACCACCCACTTACTTGTCCAATAATGAAACCTGCCTAAGATATTGGAAATAAAAGCTTGTATAAGAAGATCGAATTATTCATGCATGTAACTTACATGTAATCTCATTTCTTAAACCAGTGAGAAGCAGACATTATTCACTATAGAGGTAGCCAACACCCGGCCCCGGACAGCTGACTACCACGCCGAGCTGGACTACATCTATAACCAGCTCCAGGATGAAATACGGCGGACTGGATCCAGTAAAGTCTCTGTAAGTTTGTACATGGGAGTAAATATAATATTGGGGATGATATTGTAACTCTTCCTGTATTTTTCTCGTTTTATTTCCAGTGTAAAACTATAATATGATTTCAAAACTATTGTGTCTGTGAAAAAAACCCAGAATACCATGGGAGGATTTGTTAAAAATTGAAACGGTATTTCAACACTGAATCTAGCTTTTAAAAGGTGTATGTTGATTTATTTGCTTCAATTGTGAAGACAGCATAAATCTGGTATGAATCATTCGAGAGTTTGTTTTGTGGGTAGAAACCAGTACTGTGTCTTTTTTGAGAAGCTAAGAGAACGATTTCCAGGTTGGGGACGTCTGCGTGAGAGGAGTTTACAATGTTCATCTTTGTCCTCTTCAGCTTATATTGCCGGATCTTTTTGTCTATAACTTAGTCATGATCTCTTATTTGGCAGGAGATGGATCCAGTGATCAACATTATACTGTCCATGTCGTACTACTTCTACAACCTGATGCCCTTATCTCGGGGATCTAGGTACGGCCTACTTGTTATTTATTATAATATCTAGCAGAATATTAAAAAGTATGACACTGAGATACTTTCAATTTACGACTAAAACCAACTTAGATATTAAAACAGGCACTAAAAAGCACTGTATTAAAAGGATAGCTCTAAGATTAACAGTTTGTAAAGGAGTTTCATCTTATTGTTAATTTTAACAACAACTACAATATTGTTATTTGTTTCAGTGTTGTGGCCTATTCAGTGGCCCTTGGTCTAATAATGTCTGTGGGTCGGCAGGTCACAGGGAAACTTCCTACTAGCAAGGTAGGTTCTGGTAATATGGCATGCATGCCTACTGAATTGTTTCCCCCTACCATGCATGGCAGACACAAAGCGATTACCTTGTCCAGCACGGTCATCCGCAGCGCCACACTTTTGTTTCCAACATAACTAATATTTTTGTTATCTGACCTATGACTATGTTAGCCGCATGTGTTTCAGTTGTTAAGAAATGGAGACTATGGAACCTATCTTTGCCAAAGTTGGTAGAGACTGTGTTTCAGTTGTTAAGATAGGGAGACTTTGTTATTTCAGTTGTTTGAGGCTTTGCTACATGTATATCTCATATGATGCAGTTGTTAAGAGAACGAGTCTATGTTTAATTCCCTATGATACAGTTGTTTTATCTTGCCTGTGTTTCAGTTGTTATAGAAGGGGTCTAAGTTATTTGTCCTAGGTTACACTTGTTAGAGCCTTTGTTTACTTGCATATGTTTCAGTTGTAAGAGACAAAGGCTGCTTTATATTGCCTGTGTTTCAGTTCGTTGAGATTGAGGCTATGTTAGCTTGCCTGTATTTTATATGAAAGAGATGGAGGCTATGTTATCTTGACTGCATTTCAGTTAGTAGAGATTGGGTCTATGCTTTCTTTTCTATGTTACAGTTGTTAGAAACTATTTTATCTTGCCTGTCTTTCAGTTGTTATAGATGGTGTATAAGATGGATGGGGTCTAAGTTATTTGTCCTAGGTTAGAGGCTTTGTTATATTGCATATATTTCAGTTGTAAGAGACGAAGGCTGTGTTATATTGCCTGTGTTGTTTCATTTGTTAGAGATTGAGGCTACGTTATCTTGCGTGTTTTAGTTCTTAGAGATGGAGGCTATGTTACCTTGCCTGTGTTTCATTTGTTAGAGATTGAGGCTATGTTATGTTGCATGTGTTTCAGTTATTAGAGATGGGGGCTATGTTACCTTGATATTATCTTGTCTATGTTTCAGTTACTAGAGATGGAGGCAATGTTATCTGGGGCCCCTGATGCCTTTATAATGGTTACCAAACAGTGGATGAACATTAAACGGTATTTACTCTTGCCTGTGTATAACTGGATTTGCGAAAATTATATGTTTGATATGCCGTATAGTAAACAGAAATAATTTACAATACTTAATTATAAGCTTCTTTTTTTTTAAAGAAAAAGGGATATTGTTTTTGCACAATTTCAAATATTGGTATTTCTGAGAATTTAACTCTAACTGCTACAAATTTCACATGTATATATTTTCCTGGCCCAAATGAATCTTGATAACAAATATTTTAGTGAAGCAGATTGAGGTTTATATTTCATTTAAGGAAAAAATTGGGGGATTGATGTTATTACCGGGGAATGAACGCAGTTGGGCTGGTTAAAGTGTGTGGAGTCTGAATCCCGCAACTCATTACTTATATTTACACCAATAGAATTGTTAAAAAATACTTACTTTTTTAAGAAAACTTTTCAGTTAATCTGCCTCACCCATAATGCAAATAGAACGACCCAACCGTTACCAGAAATAGTTTGTAAATTTACGTTGATCAATCACTTAAAGCACCTTAAAACGTAAAATTGAAACACAAATAACCACAATACATTTAACAAATCATAAGTTGAAACTTTTTTACATGTTCAATTAAGGAATTAAAGTTGAGGTGTAAATATTTAACAATTTCAATGACTTGCTTAAACTTTGATTTTATTAAAAAATGTTAATCGTGATCATTTTCAAATAATTTCCATATCAAAGTCTCAAGACTTTTTTTAAAAGAAAAAAAACAAAAACAATTTATACCGGAACAAAAACAGCTTAGCTTGATGTTATTATAAGGGACATTCTTGAATGTGTTTGAGGTTTTGTGGCATATACAAAGGTAGTATCTCTGATCAGTTGGGTAGAAAGATCCGGTAGTCAAATTTACAAGTATTATGTGGATGTGTAAGTAAAATGAAATAATTGTCCTCTATTCCAGATTGACATCCCCCATGTCCGGACTACCGACGGTGTGGGAGACGTTCCCTACCGTGAGAAGTGCCCTGGAGGTTCTTAACGTCAACACCGACTCGTGCTCATAACCTACTCGCTCAACGAACATCAACGTCAACACTGACTCATGCTCATAACCTACACGCTCAACGAACATCAACTCAACTCAACTCGACTTTAAATAATGGCAACCAACAGATTCCACACACTGTTTTTTCAAACATGTCCAATCAAATTTCTTTGCATGACAGAAGCGAATTTGATTCTTAAAATACATCCAATCAGTTACCTCTGTGGCTTCTTTAAACGCACACTTAAAATAGTTCATTAAATCAAACGCATTCATTTGATGTTATTTTTGATGTCGACAATAAGTTATACTTAATTAGCTACAACTGCAAAAATATAAGGTTTCCTTATTTCGTTATTCGTGCGAGTGTTTTATAATCTTGCAGTGGCTTCAAATATATAAGGATGCAATTTCTCAAACCACCATCAAGATTTTACTTCTTTGTTAAATGTGTTTTTGACTAATGTTAGATATTGACAGTCGTACAAGAGTCTCCATTTAATAAGGAAGAAGTATGAAAACAGGTTAGGAAAGGATATAAAGTGAGCCTTTGGTCACCTTTAAAACTTATCCGTATAGATTCTTTTTATCAGTGCCACCTAAACTACAAAAATGAAGGTATTACTGATTTGTTTGTGAAATGTTTGCCTATAACGTAGTTAGGCGAAATAATTTTAACGTCTTTGTACAGAATAAGATACGCAATGGTTGTATTACATTCACATGTGATAAACATACACATACGCGTATATATCTCAAACATGTACAGGTAAATATCACATATATGTTCATGTAGTATTATGATCGTTTTTTAAAACTAGAGCGTTTGTACATGTTGAGTTTTTGGCACCTTTGTTTTGTTTAAGTTTTTTCCCTTCACTGCAAATTAATTTGTTCATTATGTCTCCCCCTCTCTGGGGGAGACATATTGTTTTTGCCCTGTCCGTCAGTCCGGTAGTCCGGTAGTCCGTCAGTCCGTCAGTCCGTCCGTACGTCACACTTCGTTTCCGATCGATAACTGGAAAACCGCATGACCTAGGATCACCAAACTTGGTAGGGAGGTTGGTCATGAGGTGTAGAAGATCCCTATTGTTTTTGGGGTCACTAGGTCAAAGGTCAAGGTCGCGGCGACCCCCAATGTAAAAAACATTTCCGCTCAATATCTTGACAATGGTTTGACCTAGGTTCACCAAACTTGGTAGGGAGGTTGGTCATGAGGTGTAGAAGATCCCTATTGTTTTTGGGGTCACTAGGTCAAAGGTCAAGGTTGCGGCGACCCCCAATGTAAAAAACATTTCCGCTCAATATCTTGAGAATGGTTTGACCTAGGTTCACCAAACTTGGTAGGGAGGTTGGTCGTGAGGTGTAGAGGATCCCTATTGTTTTTGGGGTCACTAGGTCAAAGGTCAAGGTCGCGGCGACCCCCAATGTAAAAAACATTTCCGCTCAATATCTTGAGAATGGTTTGACCTAGGTTCACCAAACTTGGTAGGGAGGTTGGTCGTGAGGTGTAGAGGATCCCTATTGTTTTTGGGGTCACTAGGTCAAAGGTCAAGGTTGCGGCGACCCCCAATGTAAAAAACATTTCCGCTCAATATCTTGAGAATGGTTTGACCTAGGTTCACCAAACTTGGTAGGGAGGTTGGTCGTGAGGTGTAGAGGATCCCTATTGTTTTTGGGGTCACTAGGTCAAAGGTCAAGGTCGCGGCGACCCCCAATATAAAAAACATTTCTGCTCAAAATCTTGAGAACGGTTTGACCTAGGTTCACCAAACTTGGTAGGGAGGTTGGTCATGAGGTGTAGAAGATCCCTATTGTTTTTGGGGTCACTAGGTCAAAGGTCAAGGTCGCGGCGACCCCCAATGTAAAAAACATTTCCGCTCAATATCTTGAGAATGGTTTGACCTAGGTTCACCAAACTTGGTAGGGAGGTTGATCATGAGGTTTAGAAAACTCCTATATTTTGGGGGGTCACAAGGTCAAAGGTCAACGTCGCTGTGACCTCTAATGTAAAAAAATATTTCCGTGCAATATCAGGAGAATGCTTTGATCTAGGTTCACCAAACTTTGAAGTGAGGTTGGTCATGATGTCTAGTTGATTTTGCAATCAGTTGGTCAAAGGTCAAGGTCACTGACCTTGAGGTGAAGAACCGGTTTCTGCTCAATAACTCAAGAACGTTTACACCCAGGAACTTCATACTTGGTATGCCAGTTAGTCATGACTAGTTGATGGCCCCTATTGATTTTGGGATCCATCATTGATTATTTCTCACCTACGACCACACAATGGGGGAGACATGCGCTTTTTCAAAAAAGCAATCTCTAGTTAGAGTTTGTGTTATTTTTAAAACCCAAAGATATCGTGATTAACAAAAACATGTCTTTGTAAGTATAAAGCGTTAATAATGTGTGGCCTGCGAAACATGGAAGTCACGGTGGTTGCTTTGTCCGGCGGCGGCGTCCGAATCATTATCACAGTTTCGTTTCCTGTCAATTACTTTTAAACTATATGGTATACAGTATTCAACTTTGGTGCGCAATGAAGGTCAGTAGACGACCCCTATTGATTTTGGACTCCATAGATTAAGGTTGCGGTGGCCTTCACTACAATTCGTTTACGGTCCATAACGTTTCAAGACTGTACAATTGTTCGGTGTACAATTTTAAATTCGGTATGCTCATTGTTCATGGTCAGTAGATGGCACCTTATTTTGTACTGGATAGATCAAGGTCACAGTGACCATAAATATAATTCTTTTGACCATTTCCGATCAATAAAGTTTTAATGACTTGGTTTATAATCTCACAAACTTTGTAAGGTCCCTGTTCATGGCAATCAGATGACCCATATTGATTATGTGGTCAATAAAGTAAATGTCAAGGACATGGTTAACTTGATTTGTAAAAGTATGGGGACACCTGACAGACGACACATCCGATTCGTGGAATTCTATTTTATATTGTTAATATCAAGGTAATATTACAATTATGTCTATGTGAAGTTTATTTTTATTATTATCCAATGAATTTTTGTGTACGATTGGTCCGGTTATGTTTTTCGTATTACTTAAAGAGTGTACTCAGGTTGAGTGTCTTATTAAGTTTTGTTCATCTATGCAAAACTTTTATACTTTGTTACTACCTTTTTTATCGACAACTAACGAATAAATATAAAACAAAATCGTTTATGTGTTTATATGATGCATATATATCAGCCCGTCATAAACAAAAACGGAGGGCGGTCAGGCGACGTACTTAGTGGTGAGTTGTTGTCGAAACTCGAAAAGAATTTGTCCACTCCGTCAGGTATCATATTTTTTCAAATCTTCATAAATATTGGCATGAACATGTGCTTCTAAATAAAGTTTGTTAATGGAGTGAGGACTGTTATCAACATAAAATTTAACGTTTTTGTTTTCAAGCTATATTATCTTGAACACTTACAATTCGTTGGTCATATTAGCAAATATTTTTCCATGGTAACTACTGATGTAGATCATTTCACGTTCTTCGTCAAAACAATGACACATGTCAAATACCGTCTTGTCTTCAAAATGGTTGTCATAGCAACTGTTTCGTCTTCGGTACCTTGTCCATGTGTGTTGTTGCATGCTTGGTACCATTGTTTCCATATGAACAAAAGAACGCCCCTTGTCCGATTGCTGTTATTCCGTACGGAAGAGAGATGCCCTTATTCCTTGAGACGGAAATAATTCGACCACTCGTATCTAACTTCGTGACGGTTTCTTGACCTCGGTGGGTGACGATACTCACGTCAGTTTCTCCCACAAACCCAATGGCGATGTGGTTAGGATATTTGAGCATGGGTCAACCATTGCCATGGCAGTATGCTGGTCAGTTTTAAAGTGCCAAAGCTCATATTGTTAATTCCAAGATCATGGAATTGATAATCGGCGACCTATGTTGTTGAAGATAATACTCGATAATCTTTTTATCTCTAATTCATAAGTATACACTTAATTTGGGTTTTGCTGGGCTATTTAACACTTTAGTGAGGTGCTGAATCGGGACAAGACCTCATACAGGCGTAGGAACGACACCTGGTATGGGCTACAAGTATAAACAGTCATACAGGGCTTGTTTAGAATGTTTCACCAATATACTAAAATGTGAAGAAAAAATTAAACCTCTAAAAAATTGGTTCCATGACATCATTAGTTTGTCGTTAGCTTCATCTGTTGCATATTCTGAAAAAAACACGCACATTCTAGAACTGTCATGTTATAATATAAAGCACATGGTGTAGTACGGTCATGTTATAATATGAGGCTCATCATGGTGTAGTACAGTCATACTGTAATATGAAGCACATGATATATTACACTTATGTTAAAATATGAGGCACATTTTGGTGTGGTACGGTCGTGTTATAAAATGACGCACATCGAGGTGAAGTACATTCATGTTATAGTATGAGTCACATGGTGTAATACAATCATGTTTAAAAATGAGGCTCATCATTGTGTGGTACATTCATGTTATAGTATGAGTCACATGGTGTAATACATTCATGTTTAAAAATGAGGCTCATCATGGTGTGGTACATTCATGTTATAGTATGAGTCACATGGTGTAATACAGTCATGTTTAAAAATGAGGCTCATCATGGTGTGGTACATTCATGTTATAGTATGAGTCACATGGTGTAATACATTCATGTTTTAAAATGAGGCTCATGATGGTGTGGTACAGTCGCTTTATAGTATGATGCACATCATGGTGTGGTGAAGTCACTTTATAATATGAGGAACATCATGGTTTGGTACAGTTACTGTATAATATGAGGTACATCATGGTATGGTACAGTCATGTTAAAATATGAGGCACATCATGGTGTGGTACAGCAATGTTAAACTATGAGGCACATCATGGTGTGGTGAAGTCACTTTATAATAGGAGGCACATCATGGTTTGGTACAGTCACTTTATAATATGAGGTACATCGTTGTGTGGTACAGTCATGTTAAAATATGAGGCACATCATGGTGTGTTACAGTCATGTAATAATATGAGGCTCATCATGGTGTAGTACAGTCATGTTATAATATGAGGTACATAGTGTAGTATGGTCATGTTATAGTATGTGGTACATCATGGTGTGGTGCAGTCATGTTATAAAATGAGGTACATGGTGTAGTACGGTCATGTTATAGTATGAGGAGCGTTATGATGTGGTACAGTCACGTTTGATATTAGGTACATGGTGTAGTACAGTCATGGTATAATATTAGGTTCATGGTGTAGTACAGTCTTGCTATACTATAAGGTACATGGTGTAGTACAGTCTTGGTATAATGTTAGGTTCATGGTGTAGTACAGTCATGGTAAAATATTAGGTTCATGGTGTAGTACAGTCATGGTATAATATTAGGTTCATGGTGTAGTACAGTCATGTTATAATATAAGGTACATGGTGTAGTACAGTCATGGTATAATATTAGGTTCATGGTGTAGTACAGTCATGGTATAATATTAGGTACATGGAGTGGTACAGTCATGTTATAATATTAGGTACATGGTGTAGTACAGTCTTGGTATAATATTAGGTACATGGAGTGGTACAGTCATGGTATAATATTAGGTTCATGGTGTAGTACAGTCATGTTATAATATTAGGTTCATGGTGTAGTACAGTCATGGTATAATATTAGGTTCATGGTGTAGTACAGTCATGTTATAATATTAGGTACATGGTGTAGTACAGTCTTGGTATAATATTAGGTACATGGAGTGGTACAGTCATGGTATAATATTAGGTACATGGTGTAGTACAGTCATGTTATAATATTAGGTTCATGGTGTAGTACAGTCATGGTATAATATTAGGTACATGGAGTGGTACAGTCATGGTATAATATTAGGTTCATGGTGTAGTACAGTCATGTTATAATATTAGGTACATGGTGTAGTACAGTCATGTTATAATATTAGGTACATGGTGTAGTACAGTCATGGTATAATATTAGGTGCATGGTGTAGTACAGCCATGTTATAATATTAGGTACATGGTGTAGTACAGTCATGGTATAATATTAGGTGCATGGTGTAGAACAGTCATGGTATAATATAAGGTACATGGTGTAGTACAGTCATGGTATAATATTAGGTTCATGGAGTGGTACAGTCATGGTATAATATTAGGTTCATGGTGTAGTACAGTCATGTTATAATATAAGGTACATGGTGTAGTACAGTCTTGGTAAAATATTAGGTTCATGGTGTAGTACAGTCATGGTATAATATTAGGTACATGGTGTAGTACAGTCATGGTATAATATTAGGTACATGGTGTAGTACAGTCTTGGTAAAATATTAGGTTCATGGTGTAGTACAGTCATGGTATAATATTAGGTACATGGTGTAGTACAGTCTTGTTATACTATAAGGTACATGGTGTAGTACAGTCATGGTATAATATTAGGTACATGGTGTAGTACAGTCTTGTTATACTATAAGGTACATGGTGTAGTACAGTCTTGTTATACTATAAGGTACATGGTGTAGTACAGTCTTGTTATACTATAAGGTACATGGTGTAGTACAGTCTTGGTAAAATATTAGTTACATGGTGTAGTACAGTCTTGGTATAATATTAGGTACATGGTGTAGTACAGTCTTGTTATACTATAAGGTACATGGTGTAGAACAGTCATGTTATAATATAAGGTACATGGTGTAGTACAGTCTTGTTATACTATAAGGTACATGGTGTAGTACAGTCTTGGTAAAATATTAGGTACATGGTGTAGTACAGTCTTGTTATACTATAAGGTATATGGTGTAGTGTAGTCTTGGTATAATATTAGTTACATGGTGTAATACAGTCTTGGTAAAATATAAGGTACATGGTGTAGAACAGTCATGATATAATATAAGGTACATGGTGTAGAACAGTCATGTTATACTATAAGGTTCATGGTGTAGTACAGTCATGTTATACTATAAGGTACATGGTGTAGTACAGTCATGTTATAATATAAGGTACATGGTGTAGTACAGTCTTGTTATACTATTAGGTACATGGTGTAGTACAGTCATGTTAAAATATTAGGTACATGGTGTAGTACAGCCTTGTTATACTATAAGGTTCATGGTGTAGTACAGTCTTGTTATACTATTAGGTACATGGTGTAGTACAGTCTTGGTAAAATATTAGGTACATGGTGTAGTACAGTCTTGTTATACTATAAGGTTCATGGTGTAGTACAGTCTTGGTAAAATATTAGTTACATGGTGTAGTACAGTCATGTTATAATATTAGGTACATGGTGTAGTACAGTCTTGTTATACTATAAGGTTCATGGTGTAGTACAGTCTTGGTAAAATATTAGTTACATGGTGTAGTACAGTCTTGTTATACTATAAGGTTCATGGTGTAGTACAGTCTTGGTAAAATATTAGTTACATGGTGTAATACAGTCTTGGTAAATATAAGGTACATGGTGTAGTACAGTCTTGGTAAAATATAAGGTACATGGTGTAGAACAGTCATGTTATAATATAAGGTACATGGTGTAGTACAGTCTTGTTATACTATTAGGTACATGGTGTAGTACAGTCATGGTATAATATAAGGTACATGGTGTAGTACAGTCTTGGTAAAATATTAGTTACATGGTGTAGTACAGTCTTGTTATACTATAAGGTACATGGTGTAGTACAGTCTTGGTAAAATATTAGTTACATGGTGTAGTACAGTCTTGTTAAACTATAAGGTTCATGGTGTAGTACAGTCTTGGTAAAATATTAGTTACATGGTGTAGTACAGTCTTGTTATACTATAAGGTTCATGGTGTAGTACAGTCTTGGTAAAATATTAGTTACATGGTGTAATACAGTCTTGGTAAAATATAAGGTACATGGTGTAGTACAGTCTTGGTAAAATATAAGGTACATGGTGTAGAACAGTCATGTTATAATATAAGGTACATGGTGTAGTACAGTCTTGTTATACTATTAGGTACATGGTGTAGTACAGTCTTGTTATACTATTAGGTACATGGTGTAGTACAGTCATGGTATAATATTAGGTACATGGTGTAGTACAGTCTTGTTATACTATTAGGTACATGGTGTAGTACAGTCATGGTAAAATATAAGGTACATGGTGTAGTACAGTCATGGTATATTATAAGGTACATGGTGTAGTACAGTCTTGTTATACTATTAGGTACATGGTGTAGTACAGTCATGGTAAAATATTAGTTACATGGTGTAATACAGTCTTGGTAAAATATAAGGTACATGGTGTAGTACAGTCTTGGTAAAATATAAGGTACATGGTGTAGTACAGTCATGGTATAATATTAGGTTCATGGTGTAGTACAGTCATGGTATAATATAAGGTACATGGTGTAGTACAGTCATGGTAAAATATTAGGTACATGGAGTGGTACAGTCATGGTATAATATTAGGTTCATGGTGTAGAACAGTCATGTTATAATATAAGGTACATGGTGTAGTACAGTCATGTTAAAATATTAGGTACATGGTGTAGTACAGTCATGTTAAAATATTAAGTACATGGTGAAGTACAGTCATGTTATTATATTAGGTACATGGTGTAGTACAGTCATGTTATAATTGATTGAGTTATCCCATATCCAAATAAGTGAATTTTCAATGCCCGGTGACCAAATATCATTTAATTGTCATTTGATAGCGTGTAGTGCGAGAGTATATAAAACTTAAATCAACAATACACATGTATTATAGAAAGGTGTTTGCTTCTGTTAACAATTTCTAAACAGGCCATTTCACATTCGATTCAGTGAGATTTTTTTTAACTATAATGTCTTTTGGTTATTTATTTATTTTACATATAAGTAATCACCAAACAATTACCTTTCAAATGATACAAAAGCTTCATGGAATCACCAGGCTTCATAATGTAACATTATTGTTAATGGATCTATCAGACAACTGGCTTATCTGTGGGTCGGATTCCTTAAACATATATATTGTTTGATTTTAATTTGTACGTGTTGACAAAAACTATCCTGAATGAATAATATTGTATGTCTGTTCTATGCCTGTGTGGTATTGTTATTTCAGGCCTACCTTTCGCTTGGTAAATATGGTTTGGCCATAGAAGACCTGTCTCGTGCCATTGACGTTCTGGTTAAACAGCTACAAGCAGATATGTCATAAGTCATTCCATGTAGAATTTATGAGTTTTCCAAAGACCTGTTTGGACATGTGATGGCATACTCCTAGAATACTGAGTTTTAGTTTAACTAGTGTAAATCTAGGTAACATTGAAAGTTATGTCATTTGATAACTTTTTAAAGAAAAAAGCAAGTATTTTTGCCAATCTGGCAAGTAAGATTTTAGGCCATTGGCTCTTTTTAGCAAGTGGCAAAAAGTTAAATTTGAACCCTGGAACATGTTATTTGATTACAAACCAGTACCAGTTTGGTCCAAAATACAAACAAATCGACCATTCCAAAATTTCCATTACAATTAAGTGCGAGTGTCAAAAAATGACAATTAAGCTGCTTTAATAATATTTTGTAAAATTAAGCTCTGTGATATTTCTGTTCAAGTTTAACTGGTTACCATCTTTTTTTCTAATATACGTTTTTATTCATTGTAAATGTAAAATTAGCAACAAAGGCTTTGAAAAAGCAAGTTTTCAAACAAAATTGATTAGACCTGTAAATTTTCTTACTCAATGACAAAATATCAGAGGATGTTGGAATGGCTGACACTTTTTTGAAATTTTGCGATGGGTGCTATATACATAAACTGCTACTATAAACACGACTATTTTTAACGCTTTTCAATTATGACATCATGTCAAAAATGATTACACTTCTTAGATATAATAAATATGTGATCGCATTTCATGAAGACGACGTCACTTGTGATATAAATGTATGAGGTACAAAAAACAAGAATATGATTTAGCCAGACCTGCTTGTAATGGAGTAACTTGTAAATGAAGAATGCAAAACAGTTTTGAATAAAAATGCCATTTCCTACAAAAATAAGTACTATTCTCATATAAAAAAACATAAACATTAAATTTTAACTTACAAATTAAGTTTGTGGGTTAAACCTCCGCCTCTCATACAAAAGGTTGTGGGTTCAATCCCTGTCCAGGGTTCTTTCTTAAGGCCTCTCTGAAAGGACTTTATTACTGTTCTATTCCCAGGAAAGATACTTAAGAGTGATTCAAATAGGCTTTTAGCTGTCATCACAATCAAGCTTAAATAAAGTAGTATAAACGAAACAAGGTCTTTGTATTCAGGACTACACGGCAGCTGAAGATGACTTCAAGCGTAACCTGGACAGTGGCGGGGCAGACGAGGTGTCGAATCTGTTTTATCTCGGTCTGGCTCAGTACTACCGCGGCAAGGTTCGCAACGCTATTGAGGTGTTCAAAGAAGTGCTTTGCAAGGACCCGGATCACCTGGACGCTTGCACTAGCCTCGCTCAGGCTTTTAGGTTGGTAAAAGTTTGCTCAGAATCAGAGATTGGTGATAAAAGATGCTTTAAGAATAGACAGAAAGATCAAAGAATGTCAATTCTTTTTTTCTGTACGAAAACAGATCAGGGATCCAATAAATTGATGAAATGATAAAAAACGGCAATTTCGTTTTTTAATTTGGAGAAAAGTATATGTTTAGAAGTGGGATTGGGGCCGAAATTTGATATTCATGAATTATAGATACAGATATTTCACCAATCTGGAATATCCTATTTGCTTTAGAAATAACTCTTCCTGGTCATGAAAATCAATGTGTAAAAAACTTCATTTTGGGTAAAATTTCCAATGAGAATTCATATTTTTTAATCCCTCGCTACAGAGTGAGCAGGAAATTTTAGGAATGCACTTCGTCTGTCTGTCTTTCAGTCTGGCCGTAACATTTTATGTCTGTGCTACAACTTACTAATGCATTGATGGATTACCTTTTAACTTACCATGTTGTCTTCATTGAGACAATGTGCAGTGACCTTTTCCGGGTCCATCCCTCAATGATCAAGGTTACTCAAGACATTTGAAGGTCAGAGT
Organism: Mya arenaria; assembly: GCF_026914265.1. Lineage (NCBI taxonomy): Eukaryota > Metazoa > Mollusca > Bivalvia > Myida > Myidae > Mya > Mya arenaria. Next base: position 20,010,140 of record NC_069138.1, read on the forward strand.
ACACACTTGTGTTCGGGCTATAACTTATGCATTAATGGATTACCATATCTTCTAGTACAAATGTTGTCATCAGTGAGATGATGTTACCTTGACCTGGGTCCATACCTCAAAGGTCAGGGTACACAATTGAAAGAGTTCGTTAATTGAAAGTGTTAAAACAAGTTTCACAGATTGATACTTTGCTCACTTTGTCAAGCATTATCATTATATGGCAACAATTTTAATATGACCAGTAATAAATAAGATTATGACGTCACCACAATATATATATGTATCACTTTATCGAAAAAACTTAAGGCTTGCTATTTCATTGATGTTATAAATTCAGGACTCATTTTCCTTCTCTTTTTTCGGCCAAAATGGCCTTGCTCACAATCTGAATAACTTCATTAAATATCCTTTAATAAGATGTTTATATATTCAAAAATGTTCAGGTTACCGATCAAACAACTGGTATTTCCTTTTCATTTTTCCCCCAACTCTTGACCAGTGGTAGTATTAATTTTTGGTCAGATTCACAGAAATACAAAGTGTTCTTTTACTTTTGCATTGAAACTATAAACAATCAAGTACTTGCATGTACATGTAATTAATGCAAATTTTCCCCCTTTATTATCTAATTTTGAAAGTCTGGTTATGGTTGAAGTTATCCATGCATGCTTCACTAAAACTTTGCTATAGTTAAACTTAAAAGCATCAGAATAGTTGAGCATGCTGTCTCTCGGACAGCTCTTGTTAAAAAACAATTGATTATCAGGATTTTAAGAATTGTAAGCAGAGTTTTGACATAAGTTTGGCAATTGTTTTTTAAATGTTATTGAATTTTAACTTTTTTTCTAATCATTTACTTTTGGAACATAAGCCTGTGATTTAATAATTGCAATATTATTTATAACAATCACAATTTTTAAATGCAGGGAGGTAGGGAATATCCGGATGGCTCGGAGCAAGTTCAACCAATCGCTGTCATTGAATAGTGATCATGTAATGACCAGACAGTTACGAGGAGATCTGCTCTACCACAGTGGGGAAGCCTCGCTGGCTGTCAATGATTTTGATGTAAGATTTTAGGTTCAGATTTTCTATGTCTCCACCCATGTTAGGCAGGGAGTGACAAATTGTTTTTAGGGTCAATGTCCATCTTTCTGTCTTATATGGGCTTGTCAGGCCTATAACTTGACCTTTTAAAAAAACTTGTCAATGACATACTATGAGAAGTCGACATGTCACGGGCAATACCCATAGGTCAAAAGTCACGGTTACATCGAAGGGTCTTTGTTCAAAATTCATTCTATTTGTGCTTGTCCAGACTTTTCGCATGTAAAAAAATAAAGGAGTACTGTATGGAAAATCCTGAGATTCAATGATGCGTAAATCATTTAATATATTACGTCAGTTCAATTTACCAATAATCAATAAAGATTATAATTATTTGAAGATAATATTTTGTTTACAAACAATAGAAACAATAAGTAGCTGAGAAAATGATGTGTAAATTTTCTGTGGAGCTGAAAGATGTCCAGCATGGTTCTGGTTGTAAAATAGGTCAGGTAAACATATTTGTGCAAGCGTTTGGATGATCTAGATGCATTATTCATAGCGGAAAAACATTTATCGGCTTTCTTTATGTAAACAATTTTATGATGGGGTAATAAAGTAAAACAGACACCCTGGACTGGACTTCTCAGCTGAATGACACCGGATATTCCTGCCATATTTCTGTGCATTATACACTAGAACATTAATTGTCGGCTTTTTAATCCAGATGGGTCTTTTTGTGTCGCCTGACTAGGTGATATATAAATGTAGGAGTTACTTTTGTCGGCGGCGGTGGCAGCGGCGTTCGCGTCCCGTTTTCATTTGTCTGGGGCATATCTCGTAAACTATTAGTGGTATCAACTTAAAATTTCATATGTAGATAGATCTCATTGAGGGCAAGTGCATTGCATAAGAACTGTTACTCTTGCTTCCATATTTCCAAAGTTATTGCCCTTTGTTAATTTTCATGCTTAAAGTTTTGTACGGGGCATATCTTGTAGAATATAAGAGTTATTGACTTGAAACTTCATATGTAGATAGATCTCATGGAGGGCGAGTGCAGTGCACAATAACAGTAATTCTTGCTTTCTTAGTTTTAGAGTAATTGCACTTTGTTACTTTTCAAGTTTTAAGTTTTGTCCGGGGCATATCTTGAAGATTATCAACTTGAAACTTCATAGCTAGATACATCTCAATGAGGGCAAGTGCAGTGCTTAAGAACTGTAACTATTGCATCTATATGTTTAGAGTTATTGCCCTTTGTTAATTTTCAAGCTTAAATTTTGTCATATATTGTAAACTATCAGAGGTATCAACCTGAAACTTAACAGGTAGATATATCTCATTGAGGGCAAGTGCAGTGCACAAGAACCATAATTCTTGCTTCCATATTTTTAGAGTTAAAGCCCTTTGTTAATTTTCCTTGTTAATTTTTGCCCGGCTTAACATTGTTACCTTCAGTTCAAATGCCACCTACACTTGAAAGTAAAATGGCAACATCATTGTCTATAAATGAATAAAATGCCAATCTAACAGCAATAATGTCGACAGTAAATAATTCTTCAGGCTACACATCCGACTCGCGTAGTTCTAATTTATGATAGGGGTAATAAAATTTAAATCGATCCATTTTTCTGTATAAAAAGCGCATTTCTTCTGCGCTAAAAGTGCATTTTTTTCTGTGTAAACAGCGCATTTTTTCTGCGTTAAAGGCGCATTTTTATCTCATTTTAAGTGTACTATTGTGGGCAAAAAGCGCATTAATGCACTTAAGCACATTTTTAATGCGTTAAAAGTGCACTTTCTACTGCATCAAAAGCGCATTATAATTACTGTGTTAAAAGCACATCTTTTCTGCGATAAAAGCGCATTTTGTCTGCGTTTTAACTGATTTAAAAGCATATTTATTTCGAAATAAAGTGCATTAATGCTTTTAAGCACATTTTTTCTGCATTAAATAAAATTCACTCATTCATTCATATTCCTGTATTTATTTGTGTATTTATTTTCATAAATATTAACTTTATTACACATAAATATTAACTTTATTACACAAAGATGCTACTTTTTTTACCTAAATTAAAAGACACACTTCTAAATAAAAAAGATACACTTAAAATGCACTCTCTAATGACTTGATTATTAACCCTTACCATGCTGCAATGTTGTAAGTGTAGTTCAGTGCTCACTGCTGAGTTGTTTTGAGTGAATGTTAAATATATCACCCATTGACTTTAAAAGAATACAATTTAAATAATACTTGTTCTACAACATTCAAACTTTCAGACAGTGATATTGAAATGTTAAAGTTTTAATTAAGCTATCAGTAATTGAAATTGATTCCACGGTAACCATGGAGACAATTTCTTGTCTAAAAATTATACTTTTATTTTGCATATGCTATTGTTTTTCATAAAAACACATTTGTGTTCATCAATAAAATCCATCAATTGAAGAATTTTTGGGTAAAATGAAGATTCACATTGATATTGAACGCAATTAAATGAAAACTTATGTTATTGTTTATTTTGGACAACATTTGTTATATGGCGTGTGCTACAATATAATTGAAAAACAGCTGTTTATTGGAGAGAAACAAGCAAATATGTCAATGGTCATTCATTTGTTTTTTCTAGCTTTAGTGTTCAGATCAAGAATACAATACTATGAAGCAACAAAAACCTTTGTGAGAAAGTTATTCTGCATGTTCCCATGGCAACCAATCTTCTTTATTTGATATTCATACCAAAGTTAAAGAATTTGACCAATGTTCAGGTTTTTATTGACTACATTACCATTATTTTATGAATATGTATCTGCTTTATCTAATTTAATGTCATAATAAATAATTTTCAGCAAATAAAAATTCACATTACGGTATTTTAGTGATGCTTAGCTATGGAAAGAAGAACAGTTAACAATATACTAATGGCACAGACCTGATACCCTGTTTAAAGGATCACAAAACAATAGTCCAGTATGAAATTGATATTACAATATTACTGAATGGGAGCATGATTGATAAATAAACATTCCACAATTATGTATCTTTCAGTCATTTCATTTCAATTTTAAAAGGTTGCTATGGAAACATCAACTATGTTTTTTTTAAAAGAACAGTATACCAATAAGATACGATTCTTAAGTTGTAGTCATTTGAGACTGCATAAACACAACATGAGACAATGAATCAAAAACATGCTTTTGACCAGTATTAATTAAATATTATAAGTACAATCATGTTTCTTAAAGGAAACAAATGTTTATATTTGTTATTTCCAACCAGCGACTGAACTAGTCTTCTTTAGTAGCAGTACTCAAGACTTGGTTATAAGGACAGTATCAAAAGTGCATATGGTATATAATTAAATGAGCTTTAAAATAGTGAAAAAGAAGTTTATCGCATCTTCTAATGTACATGTACTGAATAAACAATAACAAGCAGTTACTTTAGATTGACAGGATAGAACCAATACTTAAAAACAAGTTGCCCATTGTACCCACTGACTGCACTAGTGGGGGATGTGCACCAGGCAACGCCCCTCACATTGTTCAAATTTACTTCTTCTATATCAGAGAAATAAGATAAAAAGTAATTTTATACATTCAAAATGCAACATCTCAGACTACAAATTGCTTACATTTTTTGGGGTGGGGTGGGGGGGGAAAGAACCCATTTTATGCCATCCACCCTGGTACCATTGTAAGTAGTTAATTTTGTAACTTATTGAATTCATAAAGGGAGTGTTAGTTAAAACTTATTTATTTTCACAATTGTGAAACAAGTATTTGCAACTCTCATTGGCACAATGATACCAGAGAGTGGGTCTTGTGTACTAGGGGAAACTGGAAACCCCGGAAAAGAAGCCCACTCGTCCAACTTGGTGACCACTAACCAAACTCACACTCGCCTAGGCTGGGAATTGAACGCAGGTTCTCTATGAGAGAGGCGAATAGGAAATTCCTATCGAGCCCATTGGTATAGTTCTATACATAACATATCATATAGCTTTCTTATTATTAAACATGCAAGTGTTACTTTATTTACAGCTTAAAAATACTTGCTCTGCCTTAACAAATCAAATAGTTATAGTTCTTGGATGGCTGTGCATAAATAATTTCATTGTAGGACTGTATATTCTAATACATTTGATATTATTTCATCTTATGATAACATTAAAACAGAGAGAGATATACATAGAGAGATATACATGTTGTAAGCAAACTATCATAATTTTTATACTTTAACTATTTAGTTATCAGGTGGTTTAATGTTACCGAAGGGCCAACAAAATAAAGCACACATTAACATGTCTGTATACTCATGTTTCAACACCATACTGTTTGTACATATTTATAAAATGCAATGTAAAGTTTGGTAAAAATAACTGCAACTTTGAAGAAATAAAATGTATCCACCTTTCTTACAATTATGGCAGAATGTTAAATCACATCTCTGCCTAAAGTTACTTGCCATTTATGCAATGATTTAACTTGTCATTTCTCAGAATTCTTGTGCATGTATGCAAAAACATAATTTTGGTTCATATTGTAAATGTTGATGAAAAGCTCTCATGAGATGCAACATGTTTTGCCTTTTTTATTTAATAACAAACATTGATTTTAGTGACAAAGAGTGTGATTATTTCCTTTTTTTATTTATTTTTTTAAATAAACATGTAAATCCATATTATGTTAGGTAGTTTTTTTCTGTGTTAAAATTCCTTAATTAGCTGTTATCATATGACATATATAATAAATAAATTCATAAGAATGGTAATTGCCAATTACATTTTTTACATTTGATTTTTTTATTGATAAAAGTAATGTTTCATTTTCTGTATAAATAACACTATTGTACATCATACTCATAAGGAATACATTTATAAGTGACAATAGAGGTGTTTTGGTTAAGGGGTGTTTATTTCATGCTTTGGTCCTTTTTTCCCCTTGTAAAACCTTACAGGTATTTTGCCACCTGGTGATTGGGAGGGGGGTGGGGGCACATTACAAAAATAAGCAGTGTTAATATGGTGTTTTGTTTTAGGTGAAGTTGTCCCACATCCTTATGTGTAGGCTTGGAGCCTGTAATTAAGGTGTACCTTAATTGGTTTGTTAAAATTAAAATCTACTCTACTGTAACATTCTCCAGATGACAGCAGCCAAATGTATTAAACCAGTTAATTCGTTTTAAGTTTAAAATGAGTCGAAATGTTTATTAATTGGTCAACATTCATCAAATAGGCACTGTTCACCAATTTAATTATAACTATCATGTGTAAAGTAACCAAAAGATTACATGCGGATAATTGGCCCCCATATGACTTGCGGATATGTAAAACAGCATCCGATTAAAGTAAAAACTTGTGACATTTTTGAATGAACTATTGTTCTTTTTCGACTAGGGCTAAACGATAGCAGTCATATCATTCTTTGTATAAAATAATTAATTAAAATATGCAGGAGTTGTTAAAATAACAATAGCAATAACCATTGACAAATGTAACAGCCGACACTGGTAAACAATAACTGTCACGTGATTGTTGTTTTATCCCCGCCAATTTAGGTCATGCAAATATTGTTGTTTATAGATAAAAAATAAAAGTGTCAGCGGCTGCCATCGAATATGTAGACACAAATATCTGTAAATTATGTGTAAGAAAAACATTTTATAACATTCTATGGTTAAATATCAAATAACAGTGCTCTAAGTGTGAGTGGTGAAATCGAAAGTAAATTTTCTAAGTTGACACCGGTGACCTAGTTTCACAATTTAATCTCAATTTCGGACGGTGGTGTTTATGGATTTTAAATCACAGAATGGTTTGGAAATACTTGTCATTGAGTCAATGTAAAGCTTGTGTTTATTCTAAATTACATGTTTATTCATGTTTGAGTTAATATAGTGTAAAAACAATGAAAGAGTTGAACACATACAAGTGTCATTGACATTTACTGATGCCGGGATTTGTAACTGCATAACATTTAGATAAAACAATACGGAAAACTATTTTGAATACGTCCATTACAGTTTGTAATGAACTTGACATTTCACTTTAAGTGAGATTTGTTGTTGTAATCAAGGAATAGTCTTTAAAATGAAAAATAAACAAGCATGAAGTATAGATGCCCTGTGAACGCATACTCAAAATGGCGGAGTTGGGAGAAAATAAAAATATCCGATACATAATTATGGATTTCTCTGTCAGTTTACTATTATTGGTACATAAAATTAAGTCACATGCTAGATTTATTATTTTGCTATGTGATTTTTATGTACTGATGTGGTAATTTGCTGCAAGATTAGAATTTGAAGTGGATTTGTTGAACATCCCATGGTAAATATCCCGGTCCGAAAATATCCGGACTTAGCATGGATCGGGTTACACACAACTCGGTCCGAATATAATCGGACCCCGCATGGTAAGGGTTAATAAAACTAAAAATAGACTTTTCAGGCAAAAGAAATGCTTTTAATGCAGTCTATGATGTAGGGAAATTTACTTCAACGAAAAAGATGCGCTTATTGCATTAAAACAGCATCCGGATTAAGTTTGCAAATCCGGAATTTTTGCAAACTTATTTTTTTTATTTTTCACCCAATGTTTTTTATTTTTGTATTTTTAAAATGTGTTAGGTAATACTAATAAGAGATATTTTTTGTTTCCTGAAATTTAATTTAGAAATATGTTTTTTTGGCATTTAAAGTCAACTTTTCCAATGGGAGTCCCATTGGAAAATGGCCTTCCCATTGGAAAAATGGTTTTTCCAATTGGAAAATCAGCCCAACATTTTTTGTTGGAAAATTCTCCCACATTTTCAAAAAAGGAATTAGTGATTAATAACAATCATTATCATTAATGGTTATAATGTTATCTAGAAAAAGTGCGTTTATAGTACTTTTTATCATTTTTTGTAAAAAAAAATCCCGTCGACCATTTTTTCCAATTGGATATTTCCCACAATTCAATATGGGAAAAGTCAGGAAATTGGAAAACTCCAATTGGAACATTGTCCCATTGGAATCTTCCAATTGGTAACATTGGCAATGGGCTTAATCCAATTGGAGGTTCTGGCAATAAATTTTAATGGGAAAATATTTCAACTTTCCTAAATCTCTTAAAAGAACACCTATTTATTTATTTAGGAATATATTTGAAGTTTTGTTTTATTGTTTACCTGTGTCCTGACATTGTATCCATCCAATTCCAAGCTAATACTTCTGTGCTGATATCTTAGCGATAAGATTTAAGCATCTTTTAATGAATTTGAATGCAATAAATCATATCAAAAATTACCTGAAGTATTCTTACTCAACCAGTGACACAAATTCCATTTTTTAAATATCTTTACACTAGTTCATCTCCTCAGACGCCATTTTTAATCGATTAAGTTGTGGTTACAAACGACTAAGAACTTATTCATTTTTTCAAAGCTATACTCACTTTTACGCTTGAAAATGTTATTTCGGTTGTCAGTACCTTTACACAGAAAATGTACCATTTTCTTGATTTTTAATGAAGATGTAATTAATTGATGGAAATCCATATGAAATGTTTTACCTAAGATAATAGTTTATTTCATACACACTGTTCTGCAGGGGAGCAGGACCTTTCAACCCCAAGAGGCTTTTTAACCCTTCTAAAAAAGAACACTTTTCAGTTTTCAACCCTTAGACTTTTAAACCCCTATTTCAAAGACTTTTCAACCCCTACCTGTTTGGACTTTTTAACTCCTATAACAAAGACTTTTCAACCCCTAGTTGAATTATTTTAATAACCATATTAAAGACTTTTTAACTCCTAAACCAAAGACTTTCCAACCCCTATTATTTGGTTTTGAGCTGGTCCAAGCTAAACACCATTAAAAATGCTGCAAGGCATTTTAGAATGTTAACATGCATCATGTGCCAATGCCTTCCTCAAACAGTATTACTAGTATATGTTTTAGAAAAAAATATCGAACTGTACAAACATGTAAGGCTGGTGAATTTTGCATTACAAAATAAACGCTATTAATTGGTAATTAATGCCATGTTGTCACTTTACTACATACCCGGTAGTAGTATATAAGCCAGTCATCCTACAAGATAGCAGTGAAGCAAAAATACACATATGATGATTACTTGTAGATCATCTTGTATATGTGGAAAAAATGAACTTGTTATCTAGCTGATTGTAAAAACACTTTGTCATTCTTAAAGGGACTCGTACCTCATTGGCACCAAATAATCATTTTCCAGGTAATGTGTCTGAAATAATTAGTTAACTCTTTGATACTGAAATTGCAGAACAAAATACAATGAAAGTATGAAAATAAAGTCTTGTTTTAATCAGGGGTGAACCTACGCTTTTTACGTCATGGACAAATAAATAGCATAACCACTCAGCAAAAGGGACTCATACATAATTTATGGATATTTTGATCATGCATACCTTGGAAGCAACACCTTTTATTTCGTATTTAAAACAAATTTGCTAAAGAACCACATTTTACAAACTACGAGCTATAACTTATACAATAAACTCATACCTGGTTGAGCATTTTTGATGTAGAAATGAGGCACCCAAACTGCCAACAAGTACATATATGCATGCATAAATATTGAAGCAATGGTTAACATCGTCGCTTAAGTATATCCCTCACGCATCAAAATTAATTTTGCAATTGCACTAGTGGCCAGAAGGGGGGGGGGGTGACCCCCCCCCCCCCACAACCACAACGTACCGATGTCGTCCAAGTTAACTTTTCGTTTCGAGGCAGGGGATACAGGGTAATCCAGAAGAACTGGAAAAAAGGTTGTGAAATTGCGTAAATTTGTTTATTTTTTGTTTAGTGACACTGTTATTCAAAATCAATACATACACATATATAACAAACATCAATTGTGACTGATAAACCTTTAACTACATACTAAATAATGCATTTATTGAAAATATTTATTACTGATAACAAGATTGTAACCGTGTTTCTAATAGCAGAAAGCGCAAAAAATATTTAATGATTGGTAAATGCTAAAAGATTTATTGTGGTCTACTATAGTCTCATAAGGTAGAAATACCGTGTGTAATGCTCATTTCTTTCAAATTTAACTCGATATCCTTCATAAGAACCATTGTTTTCGACATTTATTCATTCTTTTAGGAATATTGAAACAACATTATTAATTGTGGTAAACCTTATCTGGCAGTACTTAAGAGTGCATCTTTGACTTTATTACTCGAGTGAATGCACCTTCAAACCGGTTTAACACCAACATGTCACAGTAATCAATACCATCTGTGTTAAGATGTCGGGAATGTGTTAGACGAATGATTTTGTTTTATGGAGCTTTGAAGAGCGATGAATGGCACTAAAGTGGTGCCAAATGGATATCTCAAACACCCATTGGTAAGTCATTTATTTTTTTCCATTTAATTTTTTGTCTTGATTTTTGAATATATAAACAGTCAATAAGTAGGACATCTCGTTAAGAACGTTCACTTGAAACAGTCCTCTTCTTATCCACACTTCGACAAGGAGTGGGGCTACTCTGCCTAAATAGCCGTCAACGAGTATTTTAAGAAATATCAAAATAATAAAAAATGGTGTCCCAGTGGTTGCACCAGTCAATTGTTACCATGCCCCCCCCCCCCATAGTCCACCTAAATGACCGTCAATGGGTCTTTTGACGATTTTAAGACTATGGCAGTTACAGGGATACACATGAAATGTCAAAATAATAAAAAAAAGTATCCCTAATTGCTCATTATTGTAGCTACCCCCCCCCCCCCCCCCCCAGTCTAAAATTATAGACGTGTAATACATTCTTCCAATCCTTACTGGTTGACGGTACATTTCCTGACAGGGCACAAATCCTGAACACCGGCTAAAACACGCGTTTGTTTACCGTGATCGATTATTCGATGATCTAGATAAATACAGAGGCTTGCCTTGGTCACACTTGCAAAGTTTCATCTTGTTTTGTTAAGCATTTTTCTAAAAAATGCCATTTATTTAATATAGCATACTTTTTAATTATAATTGTATGACCATGTATTTTCGCTTTTCAAGTGTTCGGTATTTGTGCCCTCCATAGCGTATTTTGAAGGGTGATTTACTATCCATAAAATTGAACGATTTTCGACATAATATTGACGAGATCGTGAATCTGTACTTTGACAGCTGTTTTCACATGAACCAAAGATGTTTCATACGAAAGTTTAACTTACTACAACATAAACTCTCCAAGATAATTGTAAAAAACATCAGAAAGTGTTCGGATTTGTGACCTTAGCCAGTAACGTCTAAACGGGTTTGTGCAAAAACCGGGGGTGTTTTGAAAAATATTGAAATTGTATTAAGTGAAGTATTTTATGGTTTAAATTGATCATAAAGGTTTATATTCATACTTTACCATGTAAGTGAAAAGTTATTTTGCATTAAAACATATTATTATTTACCTTTCCAATAAAACAAAAGTTGACTGACACAGACAACAATTATGCCAAGCGGAACAACTCGACCCAATCGTAATAACTCGGCCACCACTGACAAGCTTCTAGATAGACCTCGAAAATACAATCGTAACAACTCAGCCATGGCCGAAATGTTCCAATTGTTTAAAAATTGTGCCCTGAAGCCTTGCAGGTGCCCTTCATGTATATATCGCTATGTTTTGACAGCAAGAAATGAAAAATAAACGTCAAACTCATAATTATTCATAGGATATGACATTTTTATGTATGGAACTGATATAAAATTACATAATCTGGTAATATTTCTTGTTTTATGATATTTTTGAGATATTAAATGCTTTAACCCAGAATCCCGATCGGAATAACTACCCACTTTTGATACTAAACAATTTGTATGTGAAGGATTTGCCATATCAAAAAAGATACAAAAATCCGTAAACGTACAATTCTTTGGCAGGGTTCGACACTAACAGTAGTCCGGTAGTCCGAGACTACCAGATTTATGGTCGGACTACAAGACATTTTAAGTCAATAGTCCGTCGGACTACTAGAAGAAAGTAAATATCACATCAGTTAATTGAGCATAAAATCTTTATTACGCTTAAACTTGCGTAAAACGTGATGTCAAGAAGCCGATTATCACCGGTAAACACTCATTGTAAAGCTTGCCGAAGATGGCCGGGCAGTTCCGGACAACATGGACTGTTAACCGAATTTCGCGCGCATTTCGTATAGCCTTTCGATTAATGTTTAAACCAGTCAGTAGAATGTCTTTATTTAGAAAGGGAAAAAAACATTTTCACACTCTATGGTGTGTTTTAATCGTCAGACATGTGCACCTCTGCTTAAATGTCAGCAAGGTAGATTTGGGTCCAAGTGGCAGATTTTCTAAATCCCTTGCATTTTCAGTCAAAAACAATGAAAGATACGATGCAGATAAACACTTGACGGTTGTAACTATTTTTAGATTTTCTGAAAATACGTCATGATTATTATGGTTTAGGGTATTGTCAAATGTCGGTGTTTATTTAAAGCAAACAGAAGGAATATTATGTCTGGCTTATGCAATCTTTTAAACTGGCTTTTAGAAGAACAGCTGATAAATTAATCATACTGCCAAAACAGGTATAATGCAGTGTAAGTGCAGACGATGACAGAGTTGTGTGCTTTAATTTTCGCGCCAAAATGTAACATTTTATACATTGAAGCTAGGGCCAATAACAATTAACACCACGCCGATAGCGATAAGGCTACACCTACAGTGTCACATGACCTCCGACAAATACCCAGAAGCAGACGATAATAATACAAAAGTTATAAATGACAATCAGATAAAAAATGCATGGAACATGGTAAAACGTAGCAATAAAACCAAGTATAACATTAAATAAGTTCATTATTATTAATTGTATGCAATGTATAATTCAGGTAGAAAAATGTCTAGACTTTAAAATAATTTATTTCTAAATAACATCGGAATTTTGTTACAGTACAATAACAGTCTCTATTTTAAAACTCAAATAAAGGGAAACAAAACATGTATTAATTTCCTATCCGAAAATCAACAAAAAAAGATGTTTGTATAGATCCATTGTCAAAACTCAATGGATTTCGCTGTTTTTCTTCCTTTTTCGATTCAGAATCACCTGTTTTATACAAGTGTAATGCATTATTATCATTATTTATATAACTACCTTATTGTTTCTCTCAATGAATAAATTTCCGTTTTAAATTACATGCAAAACTGTTCTAACAATAAGCATAGAAATTTTGAAACGACCATAGTCATTATACATGCAAAGGTTTTTACTTTGATTTGCATCATTTTAAAATATGATTTTGTTTTATCTATACGTATATACTTTTTGTGACCTTAAGCTATATATCAGATATTTAATTAAATTTAATAAAAAAATGTAACTCACATAAATTGAGGTGTCTTTTTCACTAATATGTCAAACAAACTTAAATGCAAATGTATATGCCTCGGTTTTAAAACTTTTCGCACAATAAGGAGACAAATTTCAAAATCAAACTAAATCGCAATATATCATCAATATTGTACACTAATTCTCATAATGATATCTCTTATTTTAAGGCTATTAAAACGGAAATATACGTATATTATGTACGTTTACATTAAGACATTTTGAGAATTGAATTAGTCTACTAAACAGTCCCTTGTTATCAATTATAATTTTAGCGGCATAAAGGGAAAATGTCAGTATTTCGGATTTCTTAAACTGTCTTTACTATCTCTCAATTATGAGACATAATTTGTGTTAAATATATATAACAGCGTAATTACACTACTGTTGATATGTGAGGATTGTCGGAGGTCATGGCGGATAGCAACGGCAACTGATAAGCCCTGCCTAATTTGGACGCTAGTTTGAGTGACAGGCAGCGTCATGTTAATTGTTATCTTACTCCCATACAAAAAATAATTAATAACACTTTCGGAATTTATTTCATCATGTTTTTTTAAGTATTATATGATATGTTGTTTAGATTAACAAAGAATACTGAATAGTAGGATGCCAATAATCAAATATTGTTTATCAGTAGGATGTCTGTCATTTGTGCCATAACTTAGCAACGATCTCAGTCGAGGTGTTTTAGTGTCAAGTGATTTATTGCAACATTTTCCTGAAAGTGACAGATTATGGGGTATTTTAGCATGGTTTTTAGATTTTTAATCTGAGGTATTTTAGCATAGTTTTTAGCATTTTTTTTGGTTTTAAAATTAAATTTAATGGCCAAATATTGTTTTGAAGAATGTGGAAATTTTAAGATTGAAACAGATAAAAATCATGACCAATCAAAGGGTTATACTGACAATGTTCTAAGAAGGCTAAGTCTCACAAAACACTGAAGGAATCCGTTGCAGGCTTGCATTTTTATGGACTACCATAGTTTTTGCTGGACTACCCAGATTTGGGATCCAGTAGTCCGAGGGACTACCTTGTGAAAAATGTTAGTGTCTAACCCTGCTTTGGTCTACTAAGATTTAGCTTGTGAATGTCATTTTACAGCGAAATCAACAAGTTAAAAAAATACTCATGACCTGTTCCTTATCAATATGAAATATCTTTAAACTTTTAGGAACATTATGCAAAAAAAAAACAACAGTATGTTTTACCTTCGGTATAAGAAAATAACTATTTTCTAATAAAACTACTGTTGAAAAATGTAAGCTAATGAAATGGAAAATAAAAAGATGCTTCCAAACATGCCATATTTTCTTGAGACCATTCAGGGGGATTAATGTTCAAAAGTCTGAAAATTCAGGGGGATTTTGGTAGTATTCAGGGTTTTTTTTTAGCAGGTCTAATTTGACAAAATTTCAAAGTATTTTAAGACGCAAGTACACAAAAACAAATTGCCATAATTTTGAAAGACTCCCGAGGGGATTATGTCCAGAATTTAAGGGGATTTGGGTCACATACCAGAGAATTTTCATCATCGCCATGTAGCATTACGGGCATGACACACGTGCCAATTTACCTTGTCTACCCCTTTTTCCAGCACTTCATCTATATTTTAATGAGACACAGCCATATTGCATAATAAAAGCACTCACTTGCAAAATAGAATACTTCACAGAAAAATATGTTTCAGAGACAATTTAATGGGCTTACCTTCCTCTAAAATTGGATACAAAATCTGCTCATTATGATCATAAATGATGACTTTCAGACTAATAGAGAGAATGGAATGATTTATCAATATTTTTCATTTCAATTCCCAAATAGTCAGATTTGTTTGCTTCTGATAAAAAGCAAATGCATAATTTATTGTTTAAGTTCATAAACATATCATCTTTTGGCATTCATCAAAAAATAAAAAACATCACCACCATAATATTAAAATAAATAAAAGTCATTTCATCCGAATTGTCTACTTTCAGTTTCTCTTCTGGAAGTTCTGTTATTTTCCGATATTTGAGATGAAGGTCATGTCATGTATGTAAACATATTAGTGGGTCATAACAAAGAACAGCATTGTCTATTAGTTATTTTAATCCTTTTCTTTACCAAATAATGTACTGTCACCTTTAAATCATAAATCATTTTGATGACAATGACACATGTTTAAACACTTTAATTTGTTACATCCTCTCTGATTGGATAAAACCTATAGTTTTAACCAATGAAAATCGTCCTTTTATCTGACCAGTCTAATTGACATTTCTTATGCAAATTCTGACAGTTTCAATCAAAACAATGCATGAAATGTGCCCTGCTGACTTATTAAGTGTCACCCAATTGGTGTTGTTAAAACACACCATCAGTTGATAATCCAATTAAGACAAGAAGGGCATTATAACTGCAAACAGGCATATATAATTAAACCCTGTGATAATTTTGCGTAATTTTAAACACACTTTTTTTAATTTCGGGGGATTTTCATCCCCCTCCGGGAGACCGGGGGATGGGTCGAAATTCCGGGGGATTTTTCCCCCTCCGGGGGATATGGCATGTATGTCAGCTTCTGGGTTGCTTTGAAGTTGAACTGCTCACATGAACCCACAAAAGATGTGTAGGTATGTGCTTAACAATAAAGGATAAAACATTAAAATGAAGCATTTCAAGTGGAGGTTTTCATTAGGGTAGTGCTACCTTAAACACACACTTTACAATTATTTTTTTCTCTTTTTTAATCTATTTTCTTTAACCAATGGACTATACAAACAGTAGGGTCAGTCCCAGTATACAGGACAATTATTCAATAAAATGTTTATCCTTTTGATATCATAATTGGTAAAAAAATATCAAAATGTAAAGAAAAAATAACAGAGACCGGGTTCAAACTGTGGTCGCCAAAATTGCAGTCCAGTGTTGTATCCACTGCTATGAAAGTTTACATTTATTTATTTGATTTAATATATACCTAGCTTGGTAACATTAAGTGATAACATCGACTAGCCAATCACACATAAAAATTAATTATACTAGGTATACCCACCTAGTAATCTTTTTTATGGAAAAAAAATGTGAAAAATCAATTAATTGTAAACTATGTGGTACTTCAGTTAGTTAGTTTCAATGCATTGTACACATTGATACCAAATTCATGTCAGTTTTCGACAATTTTCTCTTCTTTCGCTATTTCATCATACGGTGTATAGCCCCTGAATAAAGTTTTACTCTGTTTCATTGAGTATATTTCTTAAAAATCCTTTCTTTGTTCTAATCTGCTAAAAGGTCACAGTCATGTGAGCATCTTTGAGGCCTCTCAGTTATTATAACCAATGCACCAGTCAATTGTACCAATGCACCAGTCAATTGTAACGGTTACTAACCACGCCCCCCCCCCCCCCCCCCGGTCCGGGGGTATACTGGGAATAGTCGGGAATTGGCCGTGTTTTTACTTTCTATGTGGCCACGCAGGGCCGGGTGACCGCAGTGGTTTTGTCTTTGAGCCAAATTTAGCCGAGATTGGGCCTTATATAGAGTCTCTGGTGTGCAGGGGCATTTGGCCGGGGTTTTACCATCAGTTCGTTCCCGCAGGGGAGGGGATTAGACCCAGGGTTGGCTGGACCGAAAGTCAAAGTCCCCGCTATTCCCTGGACCTGGGGGCGCCAGGGTTACAATTGACTGGTGCACAACATATAAGATATTTATAAAATAAATAAAAGTACAGTTAATCAATATATTTTAATTTTAATGTGGTAAATTAACAAAGAATTAGATAGATGCTTTATGCAAAATCTCACAAAGATGTAAAAAATTACTAAAGAGTTCAGGTTTGCTAGTTTGTAAAAATATTTCATGGAATCATGGTAAATTGTTATATTATATGTCCAATGACAGCCCATATATTTTTTAACTACTTGAACCTTTCTTGTTATAATTCTTATTATTATTTTTTTTTAGTTGATGTGTGATGCTGATAATACAGAGACAGCTAGAGTGACAGAGTTTGATGAATAAACTTAAATTAAAAAACAGTGAGTACAATAATCTATTTTAACATGTCTTGTGTGTAAAGTGTGATTCCGAAGCAGTAAATATATATATATATGTATCTTTAAGTTTTGAATCACAAATTTAGATCAAAGATCTATTATCACACAAAACTTAAAGGATATATATGAAAAGTCATGTGAATTGTGCAAGTCATATAATATAAAATTTATATTGATCAAGTCAAGCCATGCCATGTAAAAAAAACTGACATCATATCAAAGATTGTATGAATCATTCTCAGAGCTATTGAAAATATTTAATTGGTTGTAAGCGGACCATGCACGGTAATTTTGAGTAACCCCACCAGCCAATACAATATGGCTAAAAAGGCTTTGATAATATTTTTTATCTAATGTTTATCTTTCCTAAAATATTTATATTTATAAATCTATTTACCAGTATAAATCTGTATTTATTTATTTATTAATGCATTTATTTGCTCACTAATATATACAATACACTTATCGTTGTATAATGTCTAGCTAATACATGTATACAAATATGCATAATATGCATAATTATTGGGGGGGGGGGGGGTCATAATTACCTATGGTGTACTGTCTTGTTCTTACGAAGATATGATTTTGACTAAAATCCTTACTGAAAAGGCAGTGCAGACTGGCCTGTTTAAATAATTAATTAAATCTTAATGGGTTTAAATGTATTTTATTTTATTTTTAAAGATATTTTAGAGTTTAAAAGGAAGAGAGTCTGTTTTAAAGACTAAATGATTATATAGTCAGGATAAAAAATAATTATTTTTCAAAATCAAGTTCAAATAATTTTCCATTATTTGGCAAATGGAAAAAAGCTTTATATATTAAGAATGTTTTACTCGATAGAAAGTAGGCCTAGTATCTTTTGCATTGCAACACTAAGAAAGTAAATATTTATTTTTTGTCTTTTACCAATTCCATCAAAGTCTGTGAGTGGCTCATGATGCTTAGGCCTGCCAATTTAATGGTTTTCGAAATCATAAATTGAGACAACTTATAACTTTTGTATAAAATCTTCAAAGCTTTCAATAACTTAACATGTCATCCACCTTATTGTCTCAATTTAAAAATAGTTTTCACTCAACAACTTACTTATTAATCAGGATAATAATTTGATAATGACTATCACTATCATTCTGTAAGATAATGTACTGGTACATAAATTTAATCCCCAATATATCAGATGAGTGTGATAGTATATGCTCTTAATAGTTGTAGCCCAGAATTATACGTAGGAAACAATAGAGTCATTGGACTGTTACACGAATTTCAATAGCTCGAAATTCGCCTTTTATTTGTACCAGCATGGGAAAACCCTGTTATGTTAATACATATAGCCCGGAAGTAACAAATAAAAGGTGAATTTCGAGCTATTGACAGTCCAATGACTCTATTGTTTCCGAAGTAATGTGTGTATATTACAACGGTTTAATTTTGTTTGTACCGGAGGATTAGGTCGGAAAAACTAGAATAGCTATAATTCCGGGCTACAACTATTCCGGGCTATATGTATATATATATATATATATATATATATATATATATATATATATATATATATATATATATATATATATATATATATATAAATGCACGAAATCAATGTGGGATTTTCATTAAGTTTTGGTTAAACCATCTTTGTAACAAATTACAGTTACTTCCAAATTACATCTTATTCTACATAATACAAACTGGAGGACAGTTCTTTTTATTTGGTAATGTTAAGAGACTTGAAGACAAAAAAAAATGTTTAAATTCAGAAAACCTTACACAAAGTAGAAACCTTCTATTAATGTCATTATCTTGAAAAAATGAACATGCCTTTTAGCAAAATTTTTGTATCAGTCTGTGAAAATCTACATTTTGCCTTCGACATGTTATACAATTTAAGGATATTTACATGGAAATTAAGTTCAATTCTAAATTGACAGTCATGTATTTCTTCCAAAATTTTCATAGTATAAGGAACATGAATTTTTTATGAATTTAAGTGCATAACTGCAGATAATGATCATTATCTTAAATCAATTACAAGCCAATTCATAGTCATGCATATAGCCGCCTTTTCAAAATATGATAGTGATTGTCTCAAATGACCAGTCTTTCTCTGTGGGGGGTGGGGGCTGTCAGTCATAAGGAAACCTTTAAAAGGCATATTCATTCAGCCAATCAGATGTCAGGTTCAGTGAAAGGGGCGATGCCAGGTCAAGTAAAAGGGGTGGAGCTAAAATAAATACTGACATTCAATGAAGATAGATCCCCCTTTGGCCTCACAAATATGTATCAGTCACACTAGGGGGTGTGACAGGGTCAAGCCATAATGGAGCCATAGGCAAGCAGACTTTTATTAACCCAACAACAGGTGTAATTTTTACCAACTGAGGAAAAAACTTTAGAGGTTTTATTATTGCTCATTTTTTTATACAAATTAAATATCTAACAATGACAAATATAAAATATGATAATTCAAGCATAATATTGACACCAAACATGACACATCTTGCAAATGGTCTTGAATAAAATTCCTACACTTTTTATAATGATAATACATGGGACCAATATCAAAACCATTATCCTGTTAAATAGGACAATGGATTTGATATTGGTAATTCGCAGACAATACAATGTAATTAAGTAAAAAAATACACAGTATGCACATCTGGCTTCAAACAAAAATTGTTGCTTAGGCCAAAAAAAAGTATTCATAGTTTCCATTTAAATATCAAAAAAGGTAGGCATACGGTAACTGTTGTTTTTTTTAGGACCATGTTTCTTTGGCAAACTGACCTATATCAGGGAATTATTAAGGTCTTTACTAAAAAAGCACATATTGATCAAAACACCAAAAACAAAAAAGGATCAGAAGGATGAAAATAGGGTCAGTTGGGCGGAAACAAAGATTTTTGAATCCTTATTTTGTCAATGATGTCATGTCAGTGATCAAAATGATAACACAATTTAAGCCCTGCATTCTGGAATGTGGGGCTAAATTCTTGATTGTGTTATAGTAGGGCCAAAAATAAAATGATTCGGTTAGGGTTACATCCTTTTTAAAAACAGAAAGAGTAAAAAGTATAAAGGATTACATTTTTAAAATACATAATATATATGCGTTTTCACTTTAAAATACATGCATTGTTACAGTCTTGTTTTCAGTAAGTAACTTTTCCTTAAATGCATTCTTTGGAAAGTAATTTAAGGTTTATTATTCAAAATATATGTTAGTCAACTTGTGTATGTATTGATTTCCAACTTTTTTATTTTTTGTTTAAACTTTATGTATTAGAATTTCTTTGCGTAAATACCTGCTTATGTGATAAAAGACTGCTGACTAAAGATTAGATTTCAGATTTTGATATTTCCATTCCAAATTTAATGTTTTACAGCTTAAACTGCTACTAACAGTTTAAGAAAAATGCATAAAACATCAATTTTGGATGGAAGTATGAAAAGCTGCAATCTGATATTTTGTCAGCAGTCTTTTATCGCTGGTTTGCAGATATTTACGCAAAAATTCGCTTGTTCGAAGACAAAATTTTTAAAAAAAGTTGTCAAAACGTTCAATCTGTGAGGTTGCAGCTTTAATATAAGACTAACATAAATATTAAAAACACATGAGGCCGCTTTAATATTAACATGTCAATATCAAAAAGAAGATGAAAACTGAAAACTATGAGAAAGTGTTTTTATAATTAAAAATAAATTGCTTAAAGCAAATATCTGAAATTAATAATTGTCATGCAAAGCAGCCTGTAATGAATATGAATATTAGATTTTGGCCTTGAACACCTTTTTATGAAGAGTGTTTTGAAGTAAGGATTATCATAATGCTGAACTTAATATTGTACTGTAGCTTTGTAGCAAATCCTTATGATTAAAGTCACTGTGTCTTCCTTATGCTGTGATAAAGATCTCCATAGTAACATTTCTAAACCTAATAAATTAAGTGAAAAAGGGTGTTTATTGGGGGTAATAAAACACATCTTGATAATGGCCAATTAGTTTTAATCTTTCAAGTGTTGGTAGGATGGGAGGGGGGTCTTAACTTTTTGAACTGCCAATATTTTCCTGGTTATTTTGTCCACCATGTCAAAATGATCTGGGTTGTTTTGTCAACCCTGTCTAAATGGGTTGGACGTGTTTTGTCCCCTTAGTCAAAAATGACATGGGATGTTTTGTCCTACATTTTTATAAAGGAGTTCAGAATAAATAACACATTAGTTTTCGTGCTTATGTAAAATAAATGCAAATGACTTTCATTATAAGTTTAAAAAATACTCTTAACGCTGCATTCTCACAGATTTACCATTTTTACAACTTTTTTATTTTTGTCTTGGAAAGAGCAAATTTTTGCGTAAATATCTGCAACCCATTGATGTAAGATTGTTGATAAAAAAACAGATCTTAGATTTTCATATTTTCGAAAATGTTTTAGAGCTTAAAACCTTACTAACGGTTTAAGAAAAATGCATAAAACATCAATTTATGAACTTAAATATAAAAATCCGCGATCTAATTTTTTGTCAGCAGTCTTATTAACTGGTTTCCATGGATTGTAGCGAAAATTGGCTTGTTCCAAGACAAAAATTAAAAAGTTGTCGAAATGTTTAATCTGTGATAGTGCAGCTTTAATTATGGTAGCTTTTCAGTCATTTGCCTATATATGTCTATTTGATTCAGTAAATACTTCATAATATTAAAGCTAGGCTTATTAGGATATGCTTATTTTTCATTGGGTTCTATTTTTAGCACATAACAGCTTCATTACAAGAATATATTAATTATTATTAAAGCTGCATGCACTCTCACAAATTTACCGTTTTTACAACTTTTTTATTTTTTTTGTCTTGGAAAGAGCAAATTTTTGGGTTTAATAGTATCTGCAAACCAATGATAAAAGACTGCTGACATAGATCATATCGCAGATTTGCATATTTTCGTTTGAAAGCCAATGTTTTGTGGGTTAAACTATTACTAACAGTTAAAGAAAAATGCATGATCTAATTTTTTGTCAGCAGTTTTATATCACTGGTTTTCATGGATTCTTGAAAAAAAAAATACTTCCTCTGTTGGCCAATTGAGAACAAAATCAAGAGGTTTTGGGTTTTGCTGTTTATATGTTCTGGAATTTTTCAAAAGCATTTATTTATAGGACTTATGAATTTTATGTACAGCATTCTGTATATTGTCAAGTGTCCTTTTTTTAAATTATATACAACATGTATAAATTTAATGTTTCAGGAAATAACCACCATCTCTCTCAGAGGTCATCTTTCTCATTATTGTGGGAAACCTCAAAGGGCATCAGGAAAACCTTCATCAACCTCTTTGTGCCCAGTGGCTTGTGCAACAGTGTTTCAGAAGTATAAATACCTTTTTAATTTGTGTATATCAATTGTATAATGACTTGTTTTTATATATTAAATATATATATATATATATGATTTATTATATATATATAGATGGTTAATCTTATGACTTCCTGATAGTATTTAAGTTGTGAAATATTAAATAATCTTATCATAAAAAATGCTTGGAAATGACAATAAAAAAAAGATATTTGTCGAATAGGAAGTTTCACCTGTCCTGTTTATATTACAAATCATTTTAAATCAGACAGAAAATTCAATATACTTGTTGTATCTCACTGTTGATTTGTCTTCACATTTTGTATTGTCACATCAAGCCTGTTTGAACATCCTAGAGAAGATAAGTGTATAGAAGCGGATATGATATAATAAATATGCATATAAATGTGCTTGGGATTATTTTCAGATTATCATTAAAATGGGGATAATGGATGACTGGCCACACATATGGGGCTATGGACAAGCTTCAGAGCAGGCTGCCAGGTGGTGGTGTTAGTAGTTTATACTCCGGGTCCCGGCGTGAGCACATTGAAGGGTCCCAGAGTGACAGTTCAACCACCCACACCTATCCTGGGCAGAACCAGTACTAGGTGCCTTCACCTCTGCAAGGAACTGACAGCTTCTGTACATGCCAGGTGCAGTGGTACAGTGCGAATGGTCGTAGAAAGGATTTCATAACCAATCACAACAGAGGTCACCTGGTCCGCCCGGGAATCGAACCCGGGATGTCCAATTCAGAGTCCAACGCTCTACCGATTGAGCTGACCGGGCGGACATATTAGCTACATTAGATGACAAGCCATCTATGCTGGACATTCTTCACAATAAAATGTGATGTCACAGGAGCTGTCTATCTCAACAGCTCACACTGTCCGTATTTGACTAAAGGAATGAATGAAGTCACTGCAGAAGTTAGATTGAGGAATGTCCATGTCACTACCCATCATTTGGAAGGAGTTGGATAAAAAAAGTGTGGCCTATGTATTGAAACAGGTCCGATTTCCAGTTACGGACAGTCTTGATTTGTCTGATTACATTTTTGACCAACATGATGGTCTAAAAGAACACTTACTGGTAACTGGTAAAATCATGGCCCAGTTGTTCCAAGAGGCAGGCGAGTGGGAAGTTACTAGACTCCATTTCTTTATGGGTTGATCTGAGGTTCCAGTTCAGTTAAAGTACTGATAGAACACCAAGTGTTTGCCATAATACAGCAACATTTCATTTGTAACTATGTATTTGTTTGAATTGTTGAAACAGTACTGTTTACTAAATAATGTGTATGTATATGAAGAATAATATTATAAATAATTTGTAAGAACCTTTTGATATTAAGTAAAATGTCGATAAGTCTAAATATGTATCTGCGAATCATTTTTGTATATCTGTAAAGATTACATTGCCTATATTCCTCAATTTATATTTTTCTTTTAGCCAGTCAATAACTTTGTTAAGTTCTATCTTCAAAATTGTCGGGACAGGGATTATAGCCCTTAATTAACCCAAATATGTAACATTCAATGCAAAATTGGCTGCAATTAGGCAGTTCAGATGCAGGAACAAACATCACTTGGGTCCTTAATAATAGCTTTCCATCTGACATTGAAGATCCAATAAAAGGAATTTGTCATGTGACTGTTTATTAACTCTCAATTTATTGAAAGTGAAATTACTTACATGATTTGTAAGAACTAAATTATAATGATATCAAATGATTGTTTAAATTAAATAAAATAGATGATTACATACATGAACTATTTTTATTTCTTGTTTGTCAATATGAAGAGTAATGCAATGGCTTTTGAATTTCATAAAAAAGGATGGAAAAATGTATGTTTATTGTTTAAGCAATTAATTAAGTAATAAAAGTTTTTTTTTTTCTTTTTTTCAAATTGTGCTATCTTATAATACAGATCGTTATTTGTTTAATTTTGGTACAAATGAAGTATATAAGGTATGTCTAATGTTACAAATAGCAAAAATTCAAATGCAAATCATGGTGACTTGACTAAATGTGAATGCTAATTGAATCAAAATAGTTAATAAATAATAATGTTCATTTGAAACAATTGAGAGTATAAGTTTGGTTTGTGTATGCCATATATTCCCAGGGGGGGGGGGGGGGGGAAGGGGGGGGGAATGAAAAAATGAAAAGTATATTACTATGCGCAGTGCTATAATAATTAATAAGTAAATGTTTTTGTGATCACAATTTGTCCGGCGTCCGTCTGTCGTCCGTCCGTCCGTAAACTTTTACTTTAAACGACATCTCCTCATAAACCGCTTAGCCAATTTCTTCCAAACTTTACAGGAATGTTCCTTGGGTGGTCCCCTTTGAAAATTGTTCAAAGAATGGAATTCCATGCAGAACTCTGGTTGCCATGGCAACGGAAAGGAAAAACTTTAAAAATCTTATTTTTCAAAACCACAAGGCCTAGAGCCTTAATATTTGGTATATAGCATCATCTAGTGGTCCTCTACCAAAATTGTTAAAACTATCCCCCTGGGGTCAAAAATGGCCCTGCCCCGGGGGTCACTTGTTTTACATAGACTTATATAGGGAAAACTTTAAAAATCTTCTTCTCAAAAACCACAAGGCCTAGAACCTTGAAAATTCTCCTGGGGTCAAAAATGGCCCCGCCCCAGGGGTCACTAGTTTCATTACATAGTGTTATATAGTAAATCTTTAAAAATCTTCTCCGAAACTGTAAGGCCCAGGGCTTAGATATTTGGTATACAGCATCATCTAGTGGACCTCTACCAGATTTGTTCAAATTATTGCCACAGGGTCAAAATTGACCCCGCCTAGGGGGTCCTTGTTTTTACGTAGTGTTATATAGTAAATCTTTAAAAATATTCTTCTCCAGAACCGTAAGGCCAGGAGAATAGATATTTGGTATACAACATCATCTTGTGGACCTCTATCAAAGTTGTTCAAATTATTGCCACAGGGTCAAAATTGGCCCCGCCCTGAAAGTTATTTGTTTTTATATAGTCTTATATAATAAAACTTTAAAAATCCTCTTCTCCAAAATATAAGACCTAGAGCTTTCATATTTGGTATATAGTGTTACCTAGTGGACCTACACCAAAGGTATTCAAATTATTGTCCCGGGGTCAAATTGGCCTTGCTCAGGGGTCATTTGTTTTTACATTGTCTTGTCACTGAACATCTTTTCCTCTGAAAGTAAAGGTCAGAATGACTCCATACTTGATATGTAGCATCCTTACATGGTCCTTTCTCAACTTTGTTCAAATGGTTTTGTTTGGCCCCTTTTAGGGGTCACCAGAGCAAAAAATAGAAAAACCTTTAAACAACTTGATCTTATTAACTGCTTGATGGATCTTCAAGTCTGAAGCATCCTAGCATGGGCCTCTGTCAGGTCTTTTCAAATAATTTTGTTTGGCCCCTTTTAAGGGCCACCAGAGCTAAAATTAGTAAAAAAACATAACATTTTCTTCGCATGAACCCCTTGATAGATCTTCAGCAAATTTGGATTGAAGTGTCCTTGCATGGACCTCTCTTAAATTTGTTCACATAATTTTGTTTGGCCCGGTTGCCATGGCAACCTAAAGGAAAATGTCAACAATTGGTTATAATCATCTTCTTCTCCTAAACCGCTTTGACAATTTTGATGAAACTTCATAGGAATGATCCTTGGTTGGTGCTTTTTCAAAATTGTTCAAAGAAATTAATTCCATTTAGAACTCTGGTTGACATGGCAACCTAAAGGAAAAGTGTCAACAATTGGTTACAATCATCTTCTCCTAAACCGCTTGGGCAATTTTGATGAAACCAAGAATGATCCTTGGTTGGTGCTTTTTCAAAATTGTTAAAAAAAATTAATTCCTTGCAGAACTCTGGTTGCCATGGCAACCTGAAGGAAATTATAGGCTGTCGTGTCCGCGCTGTGACTTTCTCTTATATGGACAGATTTTAAAATGAAAATGCCATATGTTTTCAACATACCAAGACAATGTGTCGTGTGCAAGACCCATGTCCCTACCTCTAAGGTGAAAGATACACAAAGTGTTTATTCACAATGGAATGCTGAATATGAGGACATAAAGAGTGTTGGCTGTCATTTAGTATGATTGTTGTTTTTTTTGCTCAGAGGCAATTTAATATAACTTGCAATATGTATTTGACACATAAAGGCAAGATAAACTTTTTATACGCCCGAAGGGTCGTATTATGTTATGGCCTCCATCGTCTGTCCGTCTGTCTGTCCGTCTGTCCGTCCGTTAGCAATTCCGTGTCCGGGCCATAACTTGGTAACTAATAAAGCGATTTTCAAATAACTTTATACAAATCATCACTACATTAAAAGGATGTGTCGCGCGCAATTTCCAGGTCCATACCTTAAAGACTAGAATCACC
The DNA here is from genome assembly GCF_026914265.1 of Mya arenaria. NCBI lineage: Eukaryota > Metazoa > Mollusca > Bivalvia > Myida > Myidae > Mya > Mya arenaria. The sequence continues at coordinate 20,037,353 of NC_069138.1, forward strand.
ATGGGGGTGCGTTAGCAATTCCGTGTCCGGGCCACAACTTTGTAACTAATAAAGTCATTTTCAAATAACTTTATTCAAAGCATCATTACTTTAAAAGGATGTGTCGCGCGCAATTTCCAGGTCCACACCTCAAAGACTAGAATCACCATGGGGGGGGGGGGGCGTTACAACTTTGTCATCTAATAAAGTCATTTTCAAATAACTTTATACAAAGCATCATTACATTAAAAGGATGTGTCGCGCGCAATTTCCAGGTCCATACCTCAAAGACTAGAATCACCATGGGGGGGGGGGGGTTACAACTTTGTCACTAATAAAGTCATTTTCAAATAACTTTATACAAAGCATCATTACATTAAAAGGATGTGTCGCGCGCAATTTCCAGGTCCATACCTCAAAGACTAGAATCACCATGGGGGGGGGGGGGGTTACAACTTTGTCACTAATTAAGTCATTTTCAAATAACTTTATACAAAGCATCATTACATTAAAAGGATGTGTCGCGCGCAATTTCCAGGTCCATACCTCAAAGACTAGAATCACCATGGGGGGGGGGGCGTTACAACTTTGTCACTAATAAAGTCATTTTCAAATAACTTTATACAAAGCATCATTACATTAAAAGGATGTGACGCGCAATTTCCAGGTCCATACCTCAAAGACTAGAATCACCATGGGGGGGCATTAGCAATTCTGTTTCCGGGCCATAACTTGGTTACTAATAAAGCGATTTTCAAATAACTTTATACAAATCATCACTACATTAAAAGGATGTGTCGCGCGCAATTTCCAGGTCCATACCTCAAAGACTAGAATCACCATGGGGGTGCGTTAGCAAATCCGTGTCCGGGCCACAACTTGGTCACTAATAAAGTCATTTTCAAATAACTTTATACAAAGCATCATTACATTAAAAGGATGTGTCGCGCGCAATTTCCAGGTCCATACCTCAAAGACTAGAATCACCATGGGGGGGCGTTAGCAATTCTGTGTCTGGGCCACATCTTTGTTACTAATAAAGTGATTTTCAAATAACTTTATACAAATCATCACTACATTAAAAGGATGTCACATGCAATTTCCAGGTCCATACCTCAAAGTCTAGAATCACCATGGGGGGGACGTTAGCAATTCCATGTCCAGGCCATAACTCAAAGACTAGAATCACCAATGGGGGGCGTTAGCAATTCTGTGTCCTGGCCACATCTTTGTTACTCGTCCGTTAGCAATGGGGGGGACGTTAGCAATTCCATGTCCAGGCCATAAATCAAAGACTAGAATCACCAATGGGGGGCGTTAGCAATTCTGTGTCCTGGCCACATCTTTGTTACTCGTCTGTTAGCAATTCCGTGTCCAAAAGGATGTGTCACGCGCAATTTCCAGGTCCATACCTCAAAGACTAGAATCACCATGGGGGGGGGGGCGTTAGCAATTCTGTTTCCGGGCCACATCTTTGTTACTCGTCCGTTAGCAATTCCGTGTCCGGGCCATAACTTGGTAACTAATAAAGCGATTTTCAAATAGCTTTATACAAATCATCACTACATTAAAAGGATGTGTCGCGCGCAATTTCCAGGTCCATACCTCAAAGACTAGAATCACCATGGGGGGGGGGCGTTAGCAATTCTGTGTCTGGGCCACATCTTTGTTACTAATAAAGTGATTTTCAAATAACTTTATACAAATCATCACTACATTAAAAGGATGTCACATGCAATTTCCAGGTCCATACCTCAAAGTCTAGAATCACCGTGGGGGGACGTTAGCAATTCCATGTCCAGGCCATAACTCAAAGACTAGAATCACCATGGGGGGGGGGCGTTAGCAATTCTGTGTCTGGGCCACATCTTTGTAACTCGTCCGTTAGCAATTCCGTGTCCGGGCCATAACTTGGTAACTAATAAAGCGATTTTCAAATAACTTTATACAAATCATCACTACATTAAAAGGATGTGTTGCGCGCAATTTCCAGGTCCATACCTCAAAGACTAGAATCACCATGGGGGGCATTAGCAATTCTGTGTCCGGGCCACATCTTTGTTACTCGTCCGTTAGCAATTCCGTGTCCGGGCCATAACTTGGTAACTAATAAAGCGATTTTCAATTAACTTTATACAAATCATCACTACATTAAAAGGACCTCAAGCCGAATCTTCTTCGGGCGTATAATGCTCCGTTTCGCGGTGCTTTTGTTATGTAGTTGTTCATAGATCAATGTCACATTGGGGGGCATTTGTCACATACTTTGACAGCTCTTGTTCAATATTCTTTGAGAAACAAGCTATATTAATAACAAAGGTTAAACTCTTTTACTCAGGTGAGCGATTTAGGGCCATCATGGCCCTCTTGTTTTATGTATTATTTATTTATCATATGCATTGACAATTGATTATAATATCATAATATATTATTTATTCTTTTATTGTATGTATTCTAGATCATTAAATAAATATAAGTAAATATGCATTCAAATTTCTGTATGTAGTCTTAAATAATAAATGTTGATATTGTTAAGACCAAAATCCGCTGGACTTTAGACCAATATTCCCTGGAATTCAGACTAAAATCCACTGCAAAGCCTCTCAAAAGTATGGTAGCATGTATTTGTGTCTGTCTTTTACCTTAAAGGTTGTACCCACCAGGAATACTTTTTGTATCCTCTCAAAATTCAGACTAGGAAACTGACTTGAGGTTGAATATATAAGATTATGTTTTTCATCATCTTCAGACAAATAGAAAATAGCTATCAGCTAAAATCTTATTCAACAATAAATGTTTGAGAATGCTAAATATTAGCAGTACACATGGTATAAATCTTGTGAAACACATAGCAATAACGTGCTAAATAATGCACGTGAATCTAGGTAACTTGTAGTAGTAGAAGTCAAGTATCATCTTGGTTTATTACAGCAGAAGCAGTGATTACGAACTTCGTAATCACAGCCCCAGAAACAGAAGCGTTTTTGTTAAATCTCCCAGGTTGCGGAAACATGGCACATCGCAGGTGCGGATCCAGGAATTGATGTTAGAGGGGTAGTAACTTAGGGGCGCAACTTTTGACATGTGCTCCTCCCTCAGAACCGAAAGTATATGGCATAAACTGTTTTACGGGAATTTGGGGTTACTCCCTCATGTATGTAGTCGGAAATGGTGCATTATGAGCTTATTTTATTACCTTTGTTTCTCCGATATTGATGAAAACAGTAAACTTCGATTATTTTAGAGGTGGCGCACGCCGGGCGCTTAAACCGCTAGCGCTTCGACCAAATTCCTTGAGCTACACAGTCGGTCCAAGGCCAATTCCCCGCTATTTTGGCGCGAACACAAAACCATCGACTGTCCCCCCGGACCTGGGGTGGGGGATGCTTACCATTGACTGGTGCATTACTTTAGCGACAGCGATAGGTTTTCATATTACTTTTTCCCTGTTTGAATGTAATATCTTAATTGTCTGTTAATATGTTCACTGATAAAACTTTTGCGGCCTGGCACATTGCATCTCATTAGTCATGGCAGTATTCTTCAAGTTCAGGCTTCTTTTTTTCAAAATTCAAAATGTTTATTTTCTAACCCATTCATTGATTTATCAACACCATATTCACACATTCTCATTTACAAGAGGTTTGATAGTGATAAATCAAATGTGTAACGCATGGCACCATCACTCTGGTGAACGAGAATAATTTCATATAGCACAATGTACATGAAATAATGACAGTATGGCGAGTCGTTCCTTCACTATTTTTACCCATAAATACCATAAATTAAGCCTTTTCATACAATAGATCTCCATCACCTCTCCGACTCCTTTATAATTTGTGTAAATATATGAACATAATCATGTGGTCTTTAACAAAGATAGAAGTGTAAAAAAGTTTATATCTTCGACTTCAAAGAACTTCATTAATGCTAATTCTTGACCAAATTTTAGTTGCCTTTAACCTTGAAAATAATCGGTTAAATGGCAAGATGTTTGTAATCAAGCTTAACGACAGCGTTTTTGTGACATTGATGAAAGATGGATTTTTTTGTTTGTCTTTTTTTCAATCGGATAAAAAATTGTACTAGTATCTGATACAGGGTTAATGAAGCAATACGATGGTTAGACGTCATGCTAACCATTGTATAGTATAACAGCGATGAGGAATATGGATAAGTCGACAGTTGACAGGTAAGGACATTGTAAGAAGTGTCATTTTGCTAATTTTTGCTTTAAATATGGCAATATTTTTCTTTATTCCCATTTCCTACATGTTCCCATTACAAAATCTTACCTGTCCTTCCAATTGGAAATTTCCCATTTTAAAACTGAACTTTATTCTCCAATTGGAATTTTCCCATTAACCAAATATTCCAATTGGAATTTTCCAATGTTCATACTTTCCCACTTTGAATGTGGGAATCCTCCAATTGGAAAGATTCACTCATGGGAAGGATTCGCAAACAAATGCCTTAAATGAATCTATCGGTTCTTCATTTTTAATGAATATATTATTTTTCATGTAATGAGTGTAAAATATTCTTAATTAAACAGTCAATTTCAATTTTAAAAATTATGTTCCAAATTCTCCCACAATTTTAATAGAGCCAGTTTTCCAATTGGAAAAGCTTGAAAAAGCCATTTTCCAATGGGAAGGCCATTTTCCAATGGGACTCCCATTGGAAAAGTTGACTTTAAATGCCAAAAAAACATATTTCTAAATTAAATTTCAGGAAACAAAAAATATCTCTTATTAGTATTACCTAACACATTTTAAAAATACAAAAATAAAAAACATTGGGTGAAAAATAAAAAAAATAAGTTTGCAAAAATTCCGGATTTGCAAACTTAATCCGGATGCTGTTAACCGTGAAATGATTCTCACAGATGTACGAGTACTTCGTAGGTGACCACATTTTGAACTTCGATTTTCCCCTTTTAATTGCGTGCACCCATGCATCTCGTCGGGCTTTGTCCTTCGGAAACATATGACGTCCTTTGTCCTTTTCGTGAACAAAATGGTACAACACATGTTGTTTCAGGCATGATTAATCACTTTCAATGTATAACTGTCAAACGCTTGGGTAAACAACAATGGCGTGGATGAATTGCTAAGATCCGAGGATACCCGGATAAAGGACCTACTCGACAGTAGCGCCACCTATAGTGGGATTTGGGGCAGATAACCCGCTAAAGTCGCTAATTGATTTATAATGTAAGAAAAAACGTTCTCTTTTCTTTTGAATACCTATGCAGTATTCAGTATTTATTGGTATTACATGGTACATTAAGCACCAATGTACATGCAACTGTTCTTTATGTCACAATGAGACCACGTGTATGTATCATACTTCACTGAAAATCACTGTTTGCGATTTTTAATACAAACAGCATTCGTTCATATACTGATAAAATAAAAAAAAATACATGTCATTTTCTTTATTCCGCCATTTTTAGTCAAGAAATTGTTGAAACACCTCACATCATTCTGTTTGCAAGGTTCGAGAAAGTGGTGAGTCAACTTTTTCAAAATTTTACGCAAACGGAAGCTATCGTAATTTCAAAGATGTTTCCAAATAGTTTTATATATTCTTTGCATGGTGGTATACTGCAAATTATAAATTATTATAAATAAATATGGCTTGAAACCAAGAGAACTGTCGCGTCGAAGTAAGTAGTTAAAAAGCACGTCGAATTTCGTATAGATGTGGAGAGACGGGACGAAATATTCCGAACAAACTAAGACAAATCAAAATGTTTAAATTTAATTTTGTGTGAATTCACTCAATATTGTCTGCCAGGTTTTCCTAAAACATTTAAAAAAACGGAAAAAAGTCTTCAGTGAAGAAAATAGTTAAAGTCGGGGATATGTTACTGGACATCAAATATAATTTAATCATTTATGTATATGTAAATAAACACCGGGGTATCCATATTTGTTGACATTGTCTTCGAGTCCAAAAACAACTATTTTATTTAACAAGCTTCACTTTCTGTCCACCTGAACCAGCTCTCATAGACAACCTTTTCTCAGAGTACCGAAAGTAGCACCATCACAAAACCGCAGCAGTTCTTCCCCCCCAAAAAAATAACCGCCCGCAGCCGCTTTACTAGAGAAACCCCTTCACACGCAGCTGCTCTTTTATAATCACTCTCTCCAACTAGTAACCGCTCTTCTAGAGGCGCTATCAGCGACCCGCATCAGATCCTCCAGATGTACGCTCAATCTCCTGCAGGCGCTCTTCCAGAGACACCTACCGTTGTCGTTCTGCTAGAGGCACGCTCACCCACCACAGCCGCTCTTCCAAAGGCAGGCTTATCTATCGCAGCTGCTCTTCTAGGGTCACGCACATTACCCTCGCAAACATAAACACACTCACCTACCGCAATCACTATGCAAAAGGCACGCTCCCTACCCGTAGCCGCTCTTTAAAAGCTACGCTCATCGACCGCAGCCACTCTTCTAAGAGCACGTTTACCAACCGCATCCGCTACTACAGAGGCACACTCACCCACAGCAGCCGCCCTTCCAGAGGCTCAGCATTCCGCAGCCACACATTCCAAACATACAACCGCTCGTTCAAGGGGCGCGCTTCCAACCTGCAGCCGTTCTTCCAGAGGCATACTCCCCACTCGCAGAGCTGCTCTTTAAGAGGCGCTCTCCTCAACCTAAGCGGCTCTGAAGAGGCGATCTCCCCGACCACAGCCACTCTTCCAAAGGCACACTCTGAACCTACAGCCACTCTTTTATAGGCACATTCATCAACTGCTTCCCACCGCAGTCACTCTTCCAGAGGCATGTTCCCCACCTGCAGCCACTCTTCCAGAGGCACACTCACAGACCGCAGTCGCTCTTCCAGAAGTACACTAACCGACCGCAGCCGCTCTGCAAGAGGCACGCTCCCCACCCAAAATCACTCTTCAATAGGCACGCTCTACACCCGCAGCCTCTCTTCCAGATACACCCTCCCCACCCGCAGCCATTCTCTCTGAGGTACACTCCCCACCCACAGACGCTCTTCCAGAGGCACACTCTCCAGCCGCAGCCACTCTTCCAGACGAACACTCCCTACCCGCAGCCACTCCTCCAGACGTACACTCCCCAACCGCAGCCACTACCCCAGAGGCAGGCTCCCCACCCGCAGCCACTCCTCCAGAGGCACTCTCCCCACCCGCAGCCACTCTTCCAGAGGTACAGTCCACACACGCAGCCACTCTTCCGGAAGTACAGTCCCAACCCGCAGCCACTTTTTCAGAGGCACTCTCCCGACCCGCAGCCACTCTTCCAGAGGCACGCTCCCCACCCGCAGCCACTATTCAAGGGGTACAGTCCCCACCCGCAGCCACTCATTCATAGGCACACTCCCCACCCGCAGCCTCGCTTCCAGAGGCACTCTCTCCAATCGCTTCCGGTCTTCCAGAGTAACACTCACCACCCGCAGACGCTCTTCCAAAGGTACTATCACCATTCCACGACCGCTCTTCGAGAGGTACACTCACTGACCGCGTTCGCTTTGGAGGAGGCATGCGCTCCACCTGCAGTCACACTTCCAGAGGAAAGCTTACCACCCGCAGCCATTATTCCAGAGGCATGCTCCACACCCGTAGCCACTCTTTCAGAGGCACGCTCCCCACCCATAGGCACTTTTCCTGGGATCCGCGCACCAACTCGCAGCCTCTCGTACTCATTCAACCACCACAGCCGCTCTGCCAGATGCACGCTATCCATCCCGCAGCCACTCTTCTAGAGGCACGCTCCTTGATCACAGCCACTCTTAGCAAGGCATATTCTCCAATCGCAGTCGCTCTGCCAGAGACACACATACAGACCGCAGCCGCTCTGGCAGAGGCACGCTCCATACCAGCAGCCACTTTTTCAGAATCACACTCACCTACCTCTGTCGCTTTGCAAGCTCACCAACCCGAAGCCACCTTTAAAGAGTTACATTTAGCCACCGCAGTTACTCTTCCAGATGCACGCTCATCCAACGCAGGCGCTCTGCTCACAAACCCGCAGCAACTTTTCAAGAGGTACACTCACATACTGCAGGCGCGCTTTTGGTCACGCTCATCAACTCGCGGCCATTTAGCATGACTAAAAAAGCGGCTGCGGATGGCCGGGAGTGGCTCTGGAAAATTATAAACCAGCAGCAACTTTTCCAGAGGCACTCTCACCAACCATTTTTACTTTGCAGGTGATCTAGCCAAGGTTTAACATTAAAAACTGCCATCATAAATTTGCTTAAAATCGATTCGATCTGCCTGTAGAACATAACGAGACGACAAATCAAGACATTATATAAGTCCGATCGAATAGGTAGACAGGAATGGTACCATATTTAACGAACTCGAGGTGCCACATCCGATATCAGCTTTAAAATTGAAACATTTCATTGTCATGGATGATTGATTGTAACTTCTGCTTGACCTCATTTCGTATTCTGCTTGACGAACGCTTTCGAACGATTCCAAACACGACTATATTTGTTGCAGAAATAAATAATTACTCATCATTGAAAGCTTCAATGGTTCACTTCCGGTCGCTTTGAGAACCAATTGCTTGAGAACGGTTAAGGCAAGCTGTGCAAAGAGTTCTGTCTATCGCGTTTAAGCATTGTTAAAGAAACACAGTATTCCATATAAAAGGGTATTAACTTGTCAAAACAAAAATCAGGGTTTCAAATAAAAGGTATTTGAGTGTTCAATCAAAACAAATGTGCCAGCGCTGCAATCGGGGTTAGGAAAAATACTCATACAATAATTGGGCACATTCAGTAAGAATATTATTACTCATGTCGTGATAATGGTAAAATGGGCATGACTAAGTAGCTAGAATATGGGTTTACAACATCAAAAACGGCATTTTTGTCTTTGGTTTGAATCCTGGTATAAAAATACGTTTGGCATTTGTAATTTTTTTTTGCATTTGCATTTGTTTGACAACATTTGACCAGTCGATTGATTGATTTTGCTCGTGATTTTATGAATATAAAAGACAAATGAATCAAAATGGAAAATATACAAACACTACAGCTGTCGCAGACCGTTAACAAATGCCCCTAAATTAATAAGGTCGGAGTGATTACCATTTGCATGATTTTAAGGAAACAGCCTCGGTCATTTTCTATATCAATCTGCCAATGTTCAATGCACCCTATTTCCATAATTAAACACTGAGCAAGCGGGAAGACCAGATTTGAGTTTAATTTCTTGTAAAGTATGCTTAGTAGTTTTTACTGGACCTAGGTGAATGAATCTAAAATTAAATCAACGTCAAAATTTACCAGAAGTCAGATTTATCACTATATTTATATGATGAAATCTTCTTTCCCCAATTCCATCTTATGCAACATTCATGCATTCATGAATCAGTTCAGTCGTTATAAATTTAAACATACTTGAATATACTAAATGAAATAACACTTTTCATTTTATATTTGTGTATAGTCTGTATATTATGTAAAATGTCAACAAACTATGACGAAGATTTATACATCATGCATTAACAATGAAATGGCTTTTTATATCTTATTTCCATTAAGATATTTATTAATTTCACTTTTGCTATACAAAATTGTATTTCAACAAGGTCATCCGTTATATTGATAACATTCTCATCGGATTAAATAAACACGTTCATAAGACACTTCATTAATAATTTAAAGAACAAGTTAAGGCTTTTTAGAATAATGTTCATTAAACAAGCTCTTATAATTATAAGCCGTAGGATCAGACTTCTTACACTCGTCTATCTCACTCATTTCACACTTTTAAAAAAGCTCAGCTAATTATTTGTTATTTTATCTTCGTAAGCTTTAAACCTATCATTTCCAGAAATAGTTCTGTGAGCAAATATTTACAATTATAAATTATATATATAATCAAATATTGGAAGATTAAGATAAAACGTTTTTACATGTATCATGCGGCACGATCACAAATCTGCAACTGCTCTCCCGGAGTCCCGCTCACCTGCCAAAATATGATATCGCAGAGGAACGCTTTTTTTGCATGACGAGTGTCCTTAAGTACCTAGCCAACATGAGCATTTTTAAGAAAATGGTTGTGACATCAGAGGTCTACAAGATGATAACTGAACAAACATTTGGCGTACACATTCAAAAAAGCAGGTCCGATCGATATGGCATACTTTGACACCTTCAGGGAAATATAAGAAATTTCCCCCAAAATTACATTTGAGCAACAACCTAGCATTTGACACCAACTGAGCAATATTAAGCTGAGGTAACAGGAATACACCTTTTATTTAGGAAAACGTCCTAGTCGAGGGTACACTCTAAAGGTTCCTTTGTTATGTGTATAACCAGCTTCTGAGACTTTAGTACCATAATGAAAGGCGCGCAGCGGTACTTCGACCGACGAACAGATCAAAATCAGTCTATAGCAAACGTCAAAAAACTAGCCGATTTCATTTTCATTCAAAATAGAACAATCCAGAATCAGGAAGATTGAACCGGGTGGGGCACATGAATCACACTCCAAACCGGATGTAGTTGTAAGGTGAATTCGGTCGGCAGGCTTACGCATTCCCTCACATCTGAGTAATCGACAATCGATTAAAAACTAACGGGTATATACCTTTCCTGCAGAGGAATGTTTTCCGCGACGTTACGCACTACTACAACGACCATGATTGTTTGCGTCAACACAAGTTACTTCAAACATCGGTATATAAACGCTGACATAAAACTGTCATTTAAATAATTGCAATAGTTGTTGAACGGTTGAATGTTTTTCACTTTGCGATACATATATTTGACCATATTTCAAATCTATTTCTGCTGAAATAGTATGAATATACTTTAGTTGCTATAACCGATAATATCTCAAATCAACTTTAAGATTAAAGAATTGTTTTGTATGGAAAAATAGGGGTGTTCAAGTACAAGTTACGTGTTTTAAGACCAAAATAAAAAAAAATATGTCAATTTGAATTGTCATAGAAAGTATTTCCGAGGATATCTGTTCAGACATAAGCTAGACGAAAAAGACAGCACCGCATAGACCGACGTGCTTAACCTAGACATTTCATTCATATAACGTAATGGACCTTACCGGATGAATATATCCACTTTTTACAATTAACGATACAGAGACGTGTACAACTTGTTTTACACATGTTTGGAGAAAAGAGAAAATATCTTAACTATAATTAAAAAAAAAAAATTGACTTGACAAACCTGCATTCACATTAAGTTTACCTTATATTGATCAATAACCATCCATTGAATTCATTCATTGTTCGACTTCAAATACGATGTGTGACAAATGATCTCATGTTCTTCAACTGCTATTATACTGAAAGTAGAACTCAATCTGGGTTTAGAACTTACCAATGCTGAATAAATATCTATAATGAAACCATTGTAGTATTCAGACTAATATTTCAAAACGTATTGTTATTTTTGATAGCCCATATTGTTCAAAACATCGTTGTTCAGCGGAACCTCATTATAATTAAGGATAATTGTTTGATAATTAAAATGATCATCATTAAGTGAGTAAGACAACGTTTGTTTTACAACTGTAATGCTAACCGGTGCAATATATTTATGGTAGTATGCTTGAAAACAAATCAACCATGACAAT